>NC_090650.1:88430375-88690375 GCF_040937935.1 Hyperolius riggenbachi
AAATTAATACCATGTTTTTAGAATGTTGTTATATGAAATTTTATACTTTTACGCTTTGACCAGCATTATATTAATTTAGACTACAAAAATATTAAATGTTATTATGCAGGCATGTGTGTCTTAAAGCAAACCTGAACTGAAAATTAACTTATGAGATACCGGTAAATAATTGTGTGAATTAATACAAAAAAGCAACTGGAGGTGGGCAAAAGTGATACATTATATTTGAAAAGTAAACATATGCATAAAAATAGGAAAATAAGTGTGAGCTTAAAAATGCACATTAACAACAATGCGTTTTGTTGCTCATAGCCGCTTCCTCAGGTCACGATAAGTGCTGAAAAAACGATCCACTGAAGGCTATCTGTGGGGGGTGAGGGAGATGAAAGAGCAGCAAGGCTTTTCTTTTTTTTTTGGGGGGGGGGGGGGAGGGGGGTCAAACTACAATTTGCTATGGGGCTCAGTGATTTCTAGCTACACCCCTGCTTTTCCCCAATTCCCTATTTCCACCACTGTAGCACGCTTAGTAGCTCTCTCTGAATATATAATTTGATACAATACACTTGAATGGCTAATCCTCATAATATGCCTGTATGCCCTAATGTGAATTCTCCTGTCCCAGCCATGGATATCAGACCTCTACAAATGTATAAGGGAAAACCTACTATGATATAGCATAGGGATGACTTTGTTTACTGCTTTTATACCTTAAGCTAGCTCAAAGAATCAGATCAGGTCAGAATATCAGATGAAATCCATTCTTTTGCAGTTTCCCAACCTACATAAGGAAAGTCTATTCTGTTTTTGATGTTTGTTCCCCACTTATCTGTGGAAGATACGAAGTGAAGGAATGATTGGAGTATTTGGCATATCTGTAGTTAACACGTTTTCAGCCCTGCCAAACAAAAACAGTAATTTGGGCGTGATTCAGAATTGTGGTGCCACCATAGGTGCCCATGTTAAATTAAAAAATTACGGGCCACGACAACACGGTAGTGGAACTTTGTAGAGGGCTGGCGGTGAAGACAGCAGCAGGGGCACCTCAAAAAGCAGCAGTGAAGTTTTTCTACTTGCGTAGGCGAACTTCATAGTGGTGGGGATAGTTACTCAAGATTCAAGCACTTTATTGTCATTGTGTAGCACAATGAAATTACTTTTCATGACAGCCCCACGGTGCAATGAACATAGTGATAGTAACAAAGGTAGAAATAGAGAAATTATACAAGTATGCCAGGTATTTCAAATATTTCAACAATATATACACAGTGTTAATTATTTCAGAGAAGATTCTGAGTTTAACAAGTTTATGGCAGATGGGAAAAAGTTGACTTTCTGTCTGTTTTTGTGCATGTGGACTAATCTAAAACGTATACCTGATGGAAGGAGCTCAAACAAGGTGTTTCCAGGGTGAGTGTTGTGCTTGATAATGTTTTTGGTCCTTCTCATACAGTGAGTCTTATACAAGAGTTCAAGTGATGGTATTTCAGTGACTTCTGATAATGACTTCTGCTGTTTTAACAACTCTCTGCAGGGCTTCTTTAGCAGCCTTGGTGCAGCTGTTGTACCAGGCTGTCATACAGTGGGTCAAGACGCTTTCTATAGTGCATCTGGTGGGGGTGGGGAGCCTGGTTAGCGGCATTTGATAGTGGCTGTGTTAGTGTCAGGGGCAGGTAGGGGGTTAGTGTTAGGCATAGATAGGGGTAGGTAAGTGATAGGGATAGATACAGAGAAGGTTAGTGTGAGGATAGGATATGCAGATAGTAGAGTATCGGTAGCACTACTGATATTCTACTATTGATAACAGGTGATAGTAGAATGTAAGTAAATTACCAATTTTCTACTATCGGCAAAAACTCACACCCAGATTAACATGTGGAACTTTTAAATGAATACCTGTCAAATGCCATCAACTTTCTTGTGTTCCTCCAACATCTGACTTTGACTCAGTGCCCATGAACTAGGTGCAGTGCTGATTGCATGGGAATGTTAATTGCCCAATCAACTCATATCCATAGGGTAGGGGCAGGTGACATAGTTTAAAGAGGACCTTCAGAGTGAAAATGAAAATCTGGCAGCCTGCAAGTAAAGGAAAGAACTTTGTATTTTACTGTAGTAAATAGCTTGGCGTTTTTCTCTGCGGAGAGTGAGGCCAGGCGCCGGAAGTCGGATGATGCAGGGACTTCGGGACGACATCGCAGGACAAGACTTTTTGGGTAAATATAACTTTCCATTACTTGCAGGCTGCCGGATTTTCCTATATCTGAGGGCCCCATGAAAGTTTTGCTATGGGGCCCCATGATCTCTACTCTAGCTATGTCACTAATCAGAAACATCAGGCCTGATTGCAGGTATGCAGGTGTGATATAGAAATCCTATAGATACATGTAGCTTGAATCAACTTTTCTTTGTTTTCTACTATTGCAGAAACAGAGTATGCCAAATCTACTTCTCAGTTGCCTTCCACTAACACTGGGACAGCCTTTTTCCACCTATAAAAGCATGTATTTAGCTGTAATGAAAGAGGAGATGATATGGACTGATATGAACTGGAAAGGGCTTTAGTTAAATGTTGTGAACTTAGCAACCTTTTTTTTATGGCATCTAATTTTAGTCTCGGGCTTGAGAATGATGTACTGAAGGCGTAACTCAATTGGCTGTATCTGAGAAGCATAATGGGAGGCAGATTATGAGTTTATTTGACTTTATCATAAGAGAAAGACCTAAACTCATCTATTTATCCAGAGAGAGTTTTCAGCATACCAATCTCTTACCCCATAAAATCAGTTACAGCTTGCATCCTGATTGCTATAAATTCTATTACCAGGCCAATCAAAGCTGGGGACAATATTCATCCCTATGCACTGAAGATTTAACCTTAGCAGTACACTATACCAGTGATCTGCAAATTTGGCTCTACAGCTGTTAATGAACTACAAGTCCCACAATGCATTGCAGAAGTCTGACAGCCACAGTCATGATTCATAAAGACAAATGCATTGTGGGACTTGTAGTTCCTTAACAGCTGGAGAGCCAAGTTTGCAGACCACTGCACTATACGATACATAAAGTACAAAGACAATACACAGAACATTTATATTGCGCTTTTCTCCTGACTCAAAGTGCCAGAGCTGAAGCCACTAGGATGCGCTCTATAGGCAGTAGCAGTGTTAGGGAGTTTTGCCCAAGGTCTTCTACTGAAGAGGTGCTGGCTTACTGAGCAGGAAGAGACAAGACTCAAACCCAGGTCGCCTGTGTCAGAGGCAGAGCCCTTAACCATTACAGTATCCAGCCACTGTAGACACTATCCATACACTATTCATACACTATCCAGCCACTCCACCATAGAAATATGACTATGGTAGGGATTAGATTGTGAGCCCCTCTGAGGGACAGTTAAGCAACAAGAGAATATACTCTGTACAGTGATGCGGAAGATGTCGGCGCTTTATAAATACTAAGTAATAATAGCAGTATTGCAATTGTAAACTAGCCACCTCTTTTTGACAGACTGAGGCTCAAAGCCAAATCATACTAGAACCTCCTGCAAATAATTCCTTTCAATGGAGCCAACAAGGCTGGATTTATACTGTTTCCACCCCTAGGCCAACTTTCTTGTACAGCACCCTGTGCAGCCCCACCTTCCATGTTTATCATTCATGTACAGCAGTCCCCTTCAGTTATATACAGATCTCTTGTGCAGCAGCTCCCTTCTTCTATGTGTTGCTCCCATTTGCAGCTTCCTCTTCCATATGCAGCAATCCCACTTCCATGTCCAGCCGCCCCTTGGCCAACTGCCGCCCAAGGCTCAGGCCTTGGGGCCTTCCCAGAAATCCAGCCCTGAGATTCAAACACTTATTTTCTGCTTCTAGGGACAAAATGCTCTAATGCCCCAATGGTTATGTTTATAGTTAATACTTGTAAAGAGTCTTTTGATATTTGTATCAGTTCCTTTTCCGAGAATGAGCCCTGTCTAATCTGGCAGACAGGGCTGACAGAATATCATTGTGATAACCTATTAATATTTCTCCTGTCTACATTTGATAGTGATATACTCCAGTGAGATGGATAGAGTTTCATCCTACCTTTGGGAGACTTATGTTCATTGCAACCTTCCTTTATATTGGTAATGAGACATCTGAGGGTGATTTTTGGATTGTGACTAACAGATTTTCAGTAATATAATCCTCATATATATTATAGTAATCCAGAGGTATACTGGCCAAGCTTGGTGTTTCCCTACCGCAACGTTATCAATAGCCAGTTTAAGTTCATCCAGTGTAATGTCTACATCTAGAATTTCTCTTTGAGAGGATGAGATGTTTGGAAAATTATAATTTTTTAAGGTATTCCAAAACCTGTATATTACCTTTGTTTCTATTTTTTTTTTTAAGATACTGTATTGTTGACAGTCTCATCTAGTTCCACAAGAGTGCATGGAAGGATTTGAACAGATAGATCCATCTGATTATGATCTAAGTTTGATCTACAGCAACTTTTGACCACATAGAGTGGAGTATGTCTAGCCTTAGACGTTCATGTAACGTAGCTTTTTACCCTTTCAACCCTTTTCCCAATCACCCACATCACCCCCCCCCCCCCCCCCCCCTCAGCACTTTTCTTATTTCTGGTGTGTTGAGGGGCAAGTAGGTGTACAGAATGTGCAGCAGCATCAATTGTTTCTGGTGTGCTGAGGGGGACGTGGGTGAGCAGCATGTGCAGTGACAGCAGGTATCCGCAAGGTCTGTAGGAGGTGACCCTGTATCAGTGGCATGCCCTTGCATGAGTACCAGTGTAATTTTGGTATGACACAGCGGTGCATTGTTACTTGGCACTGTATGGTGCTGTCCGACACTTTGATCCATCTAGGGCCAAGCCATGCCGGACTAGATCCAGCAGCTGCCCCCTAGTGATCATCCCAAATGCGCCCACGTAATATTTATATTATGCAGCAGAGCAGTGGGGGATGTGGCTGGTGGCAATCAAGGTGTTGGACTTAGTCCGGAACTTTGATCTCAAGGGGCCTGACACTGTGCCGGATTATTTTTGCCAACAGCACCATCTAGTGGCAGCCAGTTTTCCTATGTTGGACTATGCACGACATTGATTCTAGGGAGCAAAATGCCAATGTCAGACATGGTTCGACATAGGATTGGAAAGGATTGAAGTGAGCCTGAGGTGAAAGTGATATGGAGGCTGCCTTATGTATTTATTTATTTTAAAGCAATACCAGTTGCCTGGCTATCCTGATGATCCTCTGCCTCTACCCCTTTGAATAAGACTGTATGCAGACTGACTTTCCAAACACATAAGTCTGACTTGAGAAACTATTTTTCTTTTTTTTTTCTCCAACACAGCTCCTGTACAATGGGCCTAACCATCTAAGACAGGCTTCATAAGAACCCTCTTGGGTCAGGTTTACAGTGGGATGCGAAAGTTTGGGCAACCTTGTTAAACATCATGATTTTCATGCATAAATCGTTGGTTGTTACGATAAAAAATGCCAGTTAAATACATCATATAGGAAACACACACAATGATATTTGAGAAGTGAAATGAAGTTTATTGGATTTATAGAAAGTGCGCAATAATTGTTTAAACAAAATTAGGCAGGTGCATAACTTTAGGCACCACAAAAAAAATCAATATTTAGTACATTTTCAGAAATTACAGCCTTTAAACGCTTCTAGTAGGTTCCAATGAGAGTCTGGATTCTGGTTGAAGGATTTTGGACCATTCCTCTTTACAAAACATTTCTAGTTCATTCAGGTTTGATGGCTTCCGAGCATGGACAGCTCTCCTTAATTCACACCACAGATTTTCAATTATATTCAGGTCTGGGGACTGAGATGGCCATTCCAGAACATTGTACTTGCATGCATGCCTTAGTGGATTTTGAGCAGTGTTTAGGGTCATTGTCTTGTTAAAAGATCCAACCCCGGAGCAGCTTCAGCTTTGTCACTGATTCCTGGACATTGGTCTCCAGAATCTGCTAATACTGAGTGGAATACATGTGTCCCTCAACTTTGACAAGATTCCCAGTCCCTGCACTGAAAAATGGATGGAGGTTATGCATGGAGGAAAAAAACAAAACACTGCATTCCAAGAAAAACACATACTACCTACAGTAAAATATGGTAGTGGTTCCATCATGCTGTGGGGCTGTGTGGCCAGTGCAGGGACTGGGAATCTTGTCAAAGTTGAGGGACACATGTATTCCACTCAGTATTAGCAGATTCTGGAGACCAATGTCCAGGAATCAGTGACAAAGCTGAAGCTGCTCCGGGGTTGGATCTTTTAACAAGACAATGACCCTAAACACTGCTCAAAATCCACTAAGGCATGCATGCAAGTACAATGTTCTGGAATGGCCATCTCAGTCCCCAGATTTTTCTTGGTCTGCCACTTCGAGCCTTAACTTGAACTGAGCGTGTGGTCTTCCATTTCCTCAATATGTTCCTAACTGTGGAAACAGACAGCTGAAATCCCTGAGACAGCTTTCTGTATTCTTCCCCTAAACTTGTGATGGTGAATAATCGTTGTCTTCAGGTCATTTGAGAGTTGTTTTGAGACCCCCATGTTGCCACTCTTCAGAGAAAATTAAAAGAGGAGGGAAACTTACAATTGACCACGTAAAAGACTCTTTCTCATAATTGGATTCACCTGTGTATGTAGGTCAGGGGTCACTGAGCTTACCAAGCCAATTTGAGTTCCAATAATTAGTTCTAAAGGTTTTGGAATCAATAAAATGACAACAGTTTTTTATACTTTTTGTGCCCCTAGGCAAAGTATGTTGTGGCTCCTCTTCAATGTGCAGCAGCGCCCCTCTCATTCCATGCGCAGCCCCTTCTTCCATGTGTATCATCCATGTACTGTAGCGCCTCCCTTTCATTAACAACTCCTGTTCATCAGTTTCCCTTTTTCATGCATTTCTCCCTGTAGCAGTAACTAAGTAAATGACACGCACAGCTGATGCAAATTTAGGTAGGTAGATTTAGGTTGATGCTGTACAAATCACTGCTGAATAAGGTCTTTTTGGTAATATGTAAGTCTCTGAAGCCACTGAGTTAAAACGTTGCATTTGTGTCAAGGTAGAAACTCAGTAATCAGAAAAATGTACCTATAATTTACATTGTACCAGAAAAACTTGGGGGAGTGAGTCATTTTAACTGCTCAGTGATACAGATATAATCACATTTAATATAAGGTTAGATCTTTACTTACTTACAGCTATATGCAGCAAGTGGACAAGAATTTACAAAAAAGGGATTCCAGAAGCTGGACTGTAAATGACAGTTAAATTCCTTACTAATAAAGTAATAGCACACATCGCACTAAAACGGGTACCGTATTGATCGCAATGTTAACTGCACTAAAGCAGCTATAAGGTACTTTGGTAATGAATATTGTGATTAGGCACTTGGCAGCCAATAAATAGCAGAGGAGAGGGAGTATTTAGTAGTGAAGGTGGCACTGATATCATCGCAAATTGCAATGTCTGTTATCTGTACAGGGACGGCTCATGCGAGAATAAGGTTAGGTTTATTAATAGTAAAATAACGGTAAAAATAATTTTACTATCAGAATAACCACTGCCCAAAAGTAGAAGATCATGATGGCCACTCTTGTTTTGTGACCCTTGTGAGATGGGCCCCAAGGCCGTAAAGGACAGCAAGGGGAGGCAAGGGAAGGGGTGTAAAGATCTGGGGGTGGGGGGCATCAAAGTTTTGTTGGGGGGCATGAATTTTAGTTATGCCACCGACTACCTGTATTGTAATTTGGTCTTTATTTGTTTCTTTTTTCTGTGCTGTTATGTTCTAAATTATAGCTGTTGCCATTTTTGTGTGTAGATTTCTATTCCATCTTCAACACTGGGTCTAAAACTTTATTCCAGATTTGCAGTAGCTCTCATAACTTTCTGCTTATTTAATTTTATGTTCAATTATTTAGGTATTTATTTTAGATGGCATTTCACCAGTACAGCGTCCACCGGTAGAAGTTACAGTTGGTGCTTCATTAACTTACCTGACAACAATGCAGTCTTCTGGGCTTTGGGCTCTCAGACTGGCATGTCACCTCTGCTCCCATGCAATCCTTCGTGGCATCCATGCCAGGGTGGATGTTGTACCCGACTATGAGATTATAGTTATATTTATTCCCTCTTTTTTGGCTCAGCTAGTTATTATGTTTGTGTCAGGTGCATACATTTTATAATATTTCTTTTTATCCAGTTTGTGAATACTTGTAAAGGCTATTTGGTGTTTTTATCCTGCTTTGTACGATTGCTTTACTGGTTAAGCATTTCACTACCATTTACATACCAACATCTTTCTGTAAATACTTTGTCCGCTTGTTACATACAATACATGTGTGACAGTGCAAAGATCACCATATGGTTTATTTTCATGCATATGCCCTGATATTAATTTTCCAGGAGCTAAGGATCTGATGTCTTTTCTGAATATTTTTGCTGTTTGATTGACCTTCTCCCACGCATGATAATCAGTTACATTTTTTTCCTGCTACCATTCAAGATATATATATATATATATATATATATATATATATATATATATATATATATATATATATATATATATATATATATATATATATACTGTATATATATATATATATATATATATATATATACATTTCTCATACACAGAATTTATAATATGACATGAATCAAACATTCAATATGACATGAATCAAACAATTTTTCACTCATCTGATGTTCTGTTCCGTACTTAGAAGAATGGCTGCCATTGCATGCCTGTTTTTTTTAACAGTATCAAAATCTAACCAAATAGTTATCATACAGTTATTATAGATAGTATAAAAATCTAACCATATAGTATATCTAATCTAACCAGTATGTCATTTACTTAATAAACCTCTATTACACATTTATGTTTTTTCTCTGCTGTTATAGCTCTGTCTGTACTTGTGGTGTCTGTTGAATTCATCGCTATACCCTCACTCACCAACTTTATCACCTATCTTCTCACTTTTCTCCTCCCTTGCACATTCCACTTCTTCCTATCCATGTTAGCCCCTCCCTCTTGCTCCCCAGCCCTCCCACCTTTTCTCCTCTCCTTCCCTTTCCCCTCTTCTCTCTCCCTCTTCTTCCTCTCTCTACATTTAAACTTCTCCCCCCATCCATCCTCCTGTTCCCCCACCATCCCTTCATTTTCCTCTTTCCCTCTCACTCTTTTTACTCCATCATCTTTCTTCCATCTTGGCACTCCCTCATTCCCCCTCCAGTTTTCATCCCTCTTGGTTCCTTCTGTTCTTAGTCTCACCCCTTTTCTTCTTTCCCGCTTTCTTTTCCCTTCTTTTCTCGCTCTCTCTTCTCTTGCCTCTTCCCTCCTTCCTTCTCCCTTCTACCATACATTAGATGCTTTTCATGGACAGCAGTGCTGTGGTTTAGAATAAATTGGCACAGTCTTTTATACTTTGTGTCATAAGGGTTGACCTCTAGCGCAACAAAAAATGATATATGCATAGGGATTTGTGTAATTACTTGTATGTATTTGTTTATTCTAGTGATCTCTTATTAAACATGTGTCAACTCATTGTGAGAAGCTGAAAGACAAATTATCCAAAGAGAGATATTGACAGCTATCACACATCACCCTGTTTCTATCTGTATATCATACTGCCTTAATGGCAGTTCTGTAGCAACAATACTGACTTGATGATCTGTGTAAGGCTAATTGCCTGTTTTCATCATTTTGGCTGCAAGTGGTCTGGACACAATTACACATGATTACTTCGAAATTTCACTTATACCTAATTTCCCAATCCTTCCACAGTCTGTCCTTTTGGACATGTGGACATGTAACCAGCGCACTGGTACAGACAGCATGCTATGTTGATCTTATGACATAAATCTTATGGCAGGAATTAAAGGTAGGAGTTCAGAGGAGTAGCAAAGGGGTTTAACTGAGAAACATTGCAGTCATTTCGTGGTCACCAATTTTTAGAAATGTGTATATGATCTTAATAAAGAACAATTGCTTTTATGAGGAAGGGAGACACCGAGAGCCCCGTATAGTGTAGTATGTACTGGATAAATGGAGTGGAAGTGTGATTGTAAGAAATATACTCACAAATCTGGATTACCATCCAGGCAACCACTATATAGGCAGGTGGGGAGAATTAGACCTGTCCCCACTCAGGATTAGGACGTCGCTCTCTGTAGATTAGAAAAAAGGGGCCAAATCCCCTCCACCAGGGGTGGACTTTAAAGAGACTCTGTAACAAAATGTTAAGCCTTATTTCTTCTATCCTATAAGTTCCTATACCTGTTCTAATGTGCTCTGTCTTACTGCAGCTTTTCCTAGTTGCACAGTGGCTGTGTTATCTCTGTTATATGATCTAATCTTCTCTCCTCTGTCGGGTCTGTTGGGCTCAGGCAGTCAGACTGGAATGTGCTGTGCTGCTTGTGATTGGATAGAAGCTATACACACCCTCTCCAGGCCCCCTGCATACTCTGTATGACTCACACACTGAGCTACTCTCAGCGTATCACTTGCTATGTCTTTTGTTTGTAAACACTGCATAAAAATGGCAATTACAAGCCAGGATTGCAGCAGGGAGTGGCAGAAACAGCACAGAGGGGCCCAGGAGAACATAATGAATAGAATGGTATGCTTTTTATTGTAAGAATTTTAGTACAGATTCTCTTTAAATTGTAGAATTGCAATTTTTTGGGAGTATTTGAATACATTTATTTTGCTGTCAAATCGACATTATCTTGTGTCTACATTGGGGAGGTAAGTCCACCACCAGCCTCCCTGCTTTTAAACCTTTTATCTTGATTCTTTTACACTACTGTCGCCTCTGTAACAGTGTCTACAATTGCTTTTATGGTTCACTTTGATCTGACATCCAGTGGTGCTCATCTGCATTCCGGATATCCGAACTACCCAGATAATCCGAACTTTTACCGTTATCCGACTTTGGATTCGGATTCCGGATTTCTTTGCAAATCCGAATAGCACTATCCGGGTAACACAGATATTTATACGCAATCCGGATATCTGGTCGGATATCCGGCGGATATCCGAATCCGGATATTGTAACCATGGAGATGATGTCCATGACATCATTGAGACAATCAGAGGGCTCCCAGCAGAAGCCCTAGCAACCAATCACAGAGGAGAACCCTGGCCAGTCCCTCCCGACCTCATTGAGCCAATCAGTGGGCTCCCAGCCTAAGTCTTAGCACCCAATCACAGAACGAACCCTGGCCAGCCCCCAAGGAGGGGTGACATGATGAGAAATCTCGTCCTTGCTTGTGTGGCTGCTCACTGAGAGACATGCTCCAGTGCTGCTGCCTGGCCTAGCAAGTGCTGTATACAGTGATGAACATAAAGCTTTTCAGTGATTAACACCTTCACTTTACTATTGTTCTATTGTTTATTAGGTAGCTAGCATTATTTCATTCAGTGACATTCAGAGTTTGTGCTGCAGGCCTGCAGCAGCTGCTATTAGGTCCTGTGTCTGTCGGTGCTGTGCAAAGAGACCAGGCCTGCTGCTGGCCTGCTATCAGCCACAGTATAGGTTAGGAAATAGGATTACTGTGTTATTGTGTACTCAGTACTGCAGTGCTAGTTAGTTGTTAGAGTAGTAATACTGTGTTAGCTTACTACAGATTACTGCAGTTCTGCTGTGCTGAGCAGTGTCAGTGTGACAGTTAGTGTGCACTGTCTTCTGCTCTGCTGTCTGTCACTCCGTGCTGATTTGCTTTAAAGTCCAACCCCGATTTTAATAAAGTACAAGTACCCCACATCATCTGGCTGAAGTAAGCTGGCGCTGGCAGTGGTCATACTCGGAGCACCAGAACCCCCTCTGCCACCCCTGCCGACACTGAGGCCTTTTCAGGCAGCCAGTCCTCAGTGGCCTCCTCTTCTCCCTACACCGCTTCCCGTGCAAGGAAAAAACTCAGCCAGACCCTGTTGGGCGAGTCTTTCCTTGTTGTTGGCAAGAGGGGGACATGAAGTGGCTGGGAATCACTATGCCTGCCTTACCGCCCTTTACCACCATCACCACAACCTCCTGGCTCCTCCTGATTAACTATTACTAAATAAGCCGCCTGGTTAAAAAAATTTTTACAGTTGTGTTACCACCAACACTACGTGCCACGTACACGTGCCACATACACATGCCACATGCCAGGTACACGTGCCACATGCCACGTCCGGCATGCTCCTGGCACACGTTACACCTGCTGCTGTTGCTGCTGCATTGCCCTGCTCCTGCTGCCTGTGCTGCTGCCACTGCCAAGTTACCACAGGCCACTGCTGCTGTGCTGATACCACTTATATTTAACCCAAAACACAATTGCTGCCTAATTTTTTGTGGAGGTGTCTGGGCTGAAAACTGTGATGTTGGTTGTTGCTAGTTGTGTGGGTGGACTTTGGACACAATGTGGACTGCACGACCGCTGTCTGGAACCCAGTCCTGATGTTAATTTACAGCCATTTTTTTTGGGGGGGGGGTTTAACCACTTCCCGACCGCCTAACGCACAGAGGCGGCCGGGAAGTGGACCCGGCAAGGACCGCCGTATAGACAAATGGCGGCGGTCCTTGTAGGGGCATGGGCGGAGCGATCGCGTCATCCGTGACGCTATCCTCCGCCTCCGCCTGGCGCTGCTCACCCGCCGCAACATCCCGCCGGCCATACGGAAGCGCCGGCGGGATGTTAACCCGACGATCGCCGCATACAAAGTGTATAATATACTTTGTAATGTTTACAAAGTGTATTATACAGGCTGCCTCCTGCCCTGGTGGTCCCAGTGTCCGAGGGACCACCAGGGCAGGCTGCAGCCACCCTAGTCTGCACCAAGCACACTGATTTCCCCCCCCCCCCCGCCCCAGATCGCCGACAGCACCCATCAGACCCCCCCCTGCCCACCCCCCAGACCCCTGTTTGCACCCAATCACCCCCCTAATCACCCATCAATCACTCCCTGTCACTATCTGTCAATGCTATTTTTTTTTATTCCCCCCCCTGCCCCCTGCTCCCTCCTGATCACCCCCCCACCCCTCAGATTCTCCCCAGACCCCCCCCCCATGTACTGTATGCATCTATCCCCCCTGATCACCTGTCAATCACCTGTCAATCACCTGTCAATCACCTGTCAATCACCCGTCAATCACCCCCTGTCACTGCCACCCATCAATCAGCCCCTAACCTGCCCCTTGCGGGCAATCTGATCACCCCCCCACACCAATAGATCGCCCGCAGATCAGACATCAGATCACCTCCCAAATCCATTGTTTACATCTATTCTCTCCTCTAAACACCCACTAATTACCCATCAATCACCCCATATCACCACCTGTCACTTTTACCTATCAGATCAGACCCTAATCTGCCCCTTGCGGGCACCCAATCACCCGCCCACACGCTCAGATTGCCCTCTGACCCCCCCTTATCAATTCACCAGTGCATTAATTACATCTGTTCTTCCCTGTAATAACCCACTGATCACCTGTCAATCACCTGCCAATCACCTATCACCCATCAATCACCCTCTGTCACCCCCTGTCACTGCCACCCATCAATCAGCCCCTAACCTGCCGCTTGCGGGCAATCTGATCACCCACCCACACCATTAGATCGCCCGCAAACCCGCCGTCAGATTACCTCCCAAATGTATTGTTTACATCTGTTATCTTCTCTAAACACCCACTAATTACCCATCAATCACCCATCAATCACCCCCTATCACCACCTGTCACTGTTACCTATCAGATCAGATCCTAATCTGCCCCTTGCGGGCACCCAATCACCCGCCCACACGCTCAGATTGCCCTAAAACCCCCCTCCCCTTATCAATTCGCCAGTGCATTAATTACATCTGTCCTTCCCTGTAAAACCCACTGATCACCTGTCAATCACCTGCCAATCACCTATCACCCATCAATCACCCCCTGTCATTGCCACCCAACAATCAGCCCCTAACCTGCCCCTTGCGGGCAATCTGATCACCCACCCACACCAATAGATCGCCCGCAGATCCGACATCAGATCACCACCCAAGCGCAGTGTTTCCATCTATTCTCTCCTCTAAACACCCACTAATTACCCATCAATCACCCATCAATCACCCCCTATCACCACCTGTCACTGTTACCCATCAGATCAGACCCTAATCTGCCCCTTGCGGGCACCCAATCACCCGCCTACACGCTCAGATTGCCCTCAGACCCCCCCTTATCAATTCGCCAGTGCAATATTTACATCTGTTCTCCCCTGTAATAACCCACTGATTACCTGTCAATCACCTATCAATCACCCATCAATCACCCCCTGTCACTGCCACCCATCAATCACCCCCTGTCACTGCCACCCATCAATCACCCGCTGTCACTGCCACCCATCAATCAGCCCCTAACCTGCCCCTTGCGGGCAATCTGATCACCCACCCACACCAATAGATCGCCCGCAGATCCGACGTCCGATCACCTCCCAAGTGCAGTGTTTACATCTGTTCTCTACCCTAAACACCCACTAATTACCCATCAATCACCCCCTGTCACTGCTACCTATCAGATTAGACCCCTATCTGCCCCTAGGGCACTCAATCACCCGCCCACACCCTCAGAATGCCCTCAGACCCCAGCCCTGATCACCTCGCCAGTGCATTGCTTGCATCTATTCCCCCCTCTAATCACACCTTGAGACACCCATCAATCACCTCCTGTCACCCCCTAGCACACCTACCTATCAGATCAGGCCCTAATTTGCCCCGTGTGGGCTCCTGATCACTTGGCCAAACCCTCAGATCCCCCTCAGACCCCCTTCCGATCACCTCCCCAGTGCATTGATTGCATCTATTTTCCCCTCTAACCACCCCCTGAGACACCCATCAATCACCTCCTGTCACCCCCCTAGCACTCCTATCCATCAGATCAGGCCCAATACAACCTGTCATCTAAAAGGCCACCCTGCTTATGACCGGTTCCACAAAATTCGCCCCCTCATAGACCACCTGTCATCAAAATTTGCAGATGCTTATACCCCTGAACAGTCATTTTGAGACATTTGGTTTCCAGACTACTCATGGTTTTGGGCCCGTAAAATGCCAGGGCGGTATAGGAACCCCACAAGTGACCCCATTTTAGAAAAAAAGACACTCCAATGTATTCTGTTAGGTGTATGACGAGTTCATAGAAGATTTTATTTTTTGTCAAAAGTTAGCGGAAATTGATTTTTATTGGGTTTTTTTCACAAAGTGTCATTTTTCACTAACTTGTGACAAAAAATAAAATCTTCTATGAACTTGCCATACACCTAACGGAATACCTTGGGGTGTCTTCTTTCTAAAATGGGGTCACTTGTGGGGTTCCTATACTGCCCTGGCATTTTAGGGGCCCTAAACCGCGAGGAGTAGTCTAGAAAACAAATGCCTCAAAATGACCTGTGAATAGGACGTTGGGCCCCTTAGCGCACCTAGGCTGCAAAAAAGTGTCACACATGTGGTACCGCCGTACTTAGGAAAAGTAGTAGAATGTGTTTTGGGGTGTATTTTTACACATACCCATGCTGGGTGGGAGAAATTTCTATGTAAATGGACAATTGTGTGTAAAAAAATCAAACAATTGTCATTTACAGAGATATTTCTCCCACTTAGCATGGGTATGTGTAAAAATACACCCCAAAACGCATTATACTACTTCTCCTGAGTACGGCGGTACCACATGTGTGGCACTTTTTTACACCCTAAGTACGCTAAGGGGCCCAAAGTCCAATGAGTACTTTTAGGATTTCACAGGTCATTTTGCGACATTTGGTTTCAAGACTACTCCTCACGGTTTAGGGCCCCTAAAATGCCAGGGCAGTATAGGAACCCCACAAATGACCCCATTCTAGAAAGAAGACACCCAAAGGTATTCCGTACGGAGTATGGTGAGTTCATAGAAGATTTTATTTTTTGTCACAAGTTAGCGGAAAATGACACTTTGTGAAAAAAAACAATTAAAATCAATTTCCGCTAACTTGTGACAAAAAAATAAAAAATTCTATGAACTCACCATACTCCTAACGGAATACCTTGGGGTGTCTTCTTTCTAAAATGGGGTCATTAGTGGGGTTCCTATACTGCCCTGGCATTTTAGGGGCCCTAAACCGTGGGGAGTAGTCTTGAAACAAAAATGACCTGTGAAATCCTAAAGGTACTCATTGGACTTTGGGCCCCTTAGTGCAGTTAGGGTGCAAAAAAGTGCCACACATGTGGTATCGCCGTACTCGGGAGAAGTAGTATAATGTGTTTTGGGGTGTATTTTTACACATACCCATGCTGGGTGGGAGAAATACCTCTGTAAATGACAATCTTTTGATTTTTTTACACACAATTGTCCATTTACAGAGGTATTTCTCCCACCCAGCATGGGTATGTGTAAAAATACACCCCAAAACACATTGTACTACTTCTCCCGAGTACGGCGATACCACATGTGTGGCACTTTTTTGCACCCTAACTGCGCTAAAGGGTCCAAAGTCCAATGAGTACCTTTAGGATTTCACAGGTCATTTTGAGAAATTTCGTTTCAAGACTACTCCTCACGGTTTAGGGCCCCTAAAATGCCAGGGCAGTATAGGAACCCCACAAATGACCCCATTTTAGAAAGAAGACACCCCAAGGTATTCTGTTAGTAGTATAGCGAGTTCATAGAAGATTTTATTTTTTGTCACAAGTTAGCGGAAATTGATTTTAATTGTGTTTTTTCACAAAGTGTCATTTTCCGCTAACTTGTGACAAAAAATAAAATCTTCTATGAACTCACCATACTCCTAACGGAATACCTTGGGGTGTCTTCTTTCTAAAATGGGGTCATTTGTGGGGTTCCTATACTGCCCTGGCATTTTAGGGGCCCTAAACCGTGAGGAGTAGTCTTGAAATGAAATTTCTCAAAATGACCTGTGAAATCCTAAAGGTACTCATTGGACTTTGGGCCCTTTAGTGCAGTTAGGGTGCAAAAAAGTGCCACACATGTGGTATCGCCGTACTCAGGAGAAGTAGTATAATGTGTTTTGGGGTGTATTTTTACACATACCCATGCTGAGTGGGAGAAAGATCTCTGTAAATGGACAATTGTGTGTAAAAAAAATTAAAAAATTGTCATTTACAGAGATATTTCTCCCACCCAGCATGGGTATGTGTAAAAATACACCCCAAAACACATTATACTACTTCTCCTGAGTATGGCAATACCACATGTGTGGCACTTTTTTGCAGCCTAACTGCGCTAAGGGGTCCAAAGTTCAATGAGCACCATTAGGCTTTACAGGGGTGCTTACAATTTAGCACCCCCCAAAATGTCAGGACAGTAAACACACCCCACAAATGACCCATTTTGGAAAGTAGACCCTTCAAGGTATTCAGAGAGGGGCATGGTGAGTCCGTGGCAGATTTCATTTTTTTTTGGCGCAAGTTAGAAGAAATGGAAACTTTTTTTTTTCTTTTTTTTTGTCACAAAGTGTCATTTTCCGCTTACTTGTGACAAAAAAATAATATCTTCTATGAACTCAATATGCCTCTCAGTGAATACTTTGGGATGTCTTCTTTCCAAAATGGGGTCATTTGGGGGGTATTTATACTATCCTGGAATTCTAGCCCCTCATGAAACATGACAGGGGGTCAGAAAAGTCATAGATGCTTGAAAATGGGAAAATTCACTTTTGGCACCATAGTTTGTAAACGCTATAACTTTTACCCAAACCAATAAATATACACTGAATGGGTTTTTTTTTTTAATCCAAAACATGTTTGTCCACATTTTTTGCGCTGCATGTATACAGAAATTTTACTTTATTTGAAAAATGTCAGCACAGAAAGTTAAAAAAAATCATTTTTTTGCCAAAATTCATGTCTTTTTTGATGAATATAATAAAAAGTAAAAATGGCAGGAGCAATCAAATAACACCAAAAGAAAGCTTTATTAGTGACAAGAAAAGGAGCCAAAATTCATTTAGGTGGTAGGTTGTATGAGCGAGCAATAAACCGTGAAAGCTGCAGTGGTCTGAATGGAAAAAAAGTGGCCGGTCCTTAAGGGGTAGAAAGCCCTAGGTCCTCAAGTGGTTAAGTCCCCACATAAACAATTAGTGTTTCCCTTTAAAAAAACATGATGTTACATGCTTCATTTACCCTAAAAAACGTTTTGGAAGCAATTTAAAGGCAACTTCCGGTTTTCTATCCGGATATCCGAATCCGCCTGGATATCCTGGATAATGCGTTCGGATATCCGCGTTTACACGGATACCGCAAAGTTCAGATTCGGATATCTGATCCGGATATCTGGGTATCCAGATCTGGATCAATTTGGATTTTAAAAAGGGGTATAGAAGCACCCCTGCTGACATCCCATTTATTATATTGGGTCTTCTACAATGTCTTCTCCTTGTTGTGCTGCACACCTACTTTCTGCCCTCGTTTTGAGGACACTAATTCTTGGTTCACACTAAAGCCCAAAATATTGACACTTTTCATCAATTTTACAGATCACAAGTGATAGTACTAGTTACCCAACACATGTAGTGTGTTTGTTTGTACTCCAATGCACTCAGCTTTACAGCATTGCCCATTGTGTCTCACCTGTTTTTCTTCATTTATTAGGACTTTTGTGCTGACCAAGTGAGGTGTGATGGTCTGTAAGCTAGCACCAGAATAATCCTTCTCAGTTTAATGGACTTGAACAGAAGCAGTGTGCTTGAAGATATATCCTTATTGGTTTACCCAAGCTTTTTATTTTTCAAAGTGCAGTAGAGTCCCGATTATTAGGAACTCAACTAACCAGCGGTCTCAACCAACTGGCACAAATACTCACAGCGTTGAAGGCCAACTTTTTAGGCTGTATGTGGTCTCTGCTGAACTTAAAGACTGGGTTTCGATTGCTCCCCCAAGGTAAATATACTTAGCTTAGCTCATGGAATGTAGCGTACCTAGAAAGGTGTACACAATAGTAATATATTAGCTATGCCTATTTTTAACATTTGCTAAACACTGCTATTTTTAACAGTCGGTGGCAAAAAGCTGAGACTCTACTGTATACCTCAGAATTACAATCACAATCAGAATCACTTTTATTCACCAAGTACAACAGGTGTCGTACTCAGAATTATTTGTGGTTCACATAGCATAGGCGAAGTACATTAGTCAGGCAATACAGATGTGCAAGACAGACAATTACAGATATTTGCATATGCGCAATAGTTAGAGTTGGGCCGAACCTCCGATTTTAGGTTCGCGAACCTGGTTCGCGAACTTCCGCGGAAGGTTCGGTTCGCGTTAAAAGTTCGCGAACCGCAATAGACTTCAATGGGGATGCGAACTTTGAAAAAAAAAAAAATTATGCTGGCCACAAAAGTGATGGAAAAGATGTTTCAAGGGGTCTAACACCTGGAGGGGGGCATGGCGGAGTGGGATACATGCCAAAAGTCCCGGGGGAAAATCTGGATTTGACGCAAAGCAGCGTTTTAAGGGCAGAAATCACATTGAATGCTAAATGACAGGCCTAAAGTGCTTTCAAACATCTTGCATGTGTATACATCAATCAGGTAGTGTAATTAAGGTACTGCTTCACACTGACACACCAAACTCACCGTGTAACGCACCGCAAACAGCTGTTTGTGTAGTGACGGCCGTGCTGGACTGGTGCGCACCATGGCGAGAGTGCAGGTTTTGGTGGCTTTACAGCCCATATGGTCGCCTGGCTGATGTAGCTTAATGACAGAACAGTGACTGTCCAGCTGATCAAATTTGGTCTGACCACAATGAGGCAACGACCTTATTATCGTGGGTGTGCCCCCCGAGACACTCATCTAGGCGCCGGTCATTGCTTCATTGTGATACGCAAGCCCCTTCACCACGGCAAGGTAATGATCACGAAGGGGAATGGGCGCATGTACATGCCTTTTCTTTTGTTGTTGCAGCTGCCCGCAGTGCAGCCAGAAAAATTAGGCAGTCATGTACACGCACCAGAAAAATTATTACAGCGGCCGCTGCTAGCAGCGGCCTAAAAAATTCAGCAATCCACCTGGAGTCCCGGACCCTGTTGGTGGTGGCGGAGAAGGTAGTCAAGCGGCCTGCAGGCAGACATGCTGTGTGGAGGGACTGGGAGCGACTTAGTCTTCTTGGGGCAGGCCAGGCAGCCAGTCACACGGCGTGCAGGCAAAGATGCTGTGTGTGCGGGGACTGACTTAGTCTTGGGGCGGGCAGCAGCCCTCCAGGATCCATGCCTCATTCATTTTGATAAAGGTGAGGTACTTAACACTTTTGTGACTTAGGCGACTTCTCTTCTCTGTGACAATGCCTCCAGCTGCGCTGAAGGTCCTTTCTGACAGGACGCTTGCGGCAGGGCAGGAGAGAAGTTGGATGGCAAATTGGGACAGCTCTGGCCACAGGTCAAGCCTGCGCACCCAGTAGTTCAAGGGTTCCTCATCGCTGTTCACAGCAGTGTCTACATCCACACTTAAGGCCAGGTAGTCGGCTACCTGCCGTTCCAGGCGTTGGTGGAGGGTGGATCCGGAAGGGCTACGGCGAGGCGTTGGACTAAAGAACGTACGCATGTCCGACATCACCATGAGATCGCTGGAGCGTCCTGTCTTTGACTGCGTGGACACGGGAGGAGGATTAGTGGCAGTGGTACCTTGCTGGCGTTGTGCCGTCACATCACCCTTAAAGGCATTGTAAAGCATAGTTGACAGCTGGTTCTGCATGTGCTGCATCCTTTCCACCTTCCGGTGAGTTGGTAACAGGTCCGCCACTTTGTGCCTGTACCGAGGGTCTAGTAGTGTGGCCACCCAGTACAGGTCATTCCCCTTGAGGTTTTTTATACGGGGGTCCCTCAACAGGCAGGACAGCATAAAAGACGACATCTGCACAAAGTCGGATCCAGTACCCTCCATCTCCTCTTGCTCTTCCTCAGTGACGTCAGGTAAGTCAACCTCCTCCCCCCAGCCGCGAACAATACCACGGGAAGGTTGAGCAGCACAAGCCCCTTGCGATGCCTGCTGAGGTTGTTCTCCTGCCGCTGTCCCCTCCTCCTCCTCCTCCTCCCCCAAAGAAACACCTTGCTCATCATCCTCTGAGTCTGACTCGTCTTCTGCACACGACTTCTCTTCTTCCTCCTCCTCCCCCCTCTGTGCTGCCGCAGGTGTTGAGGAAACAGCTGGGTCTGATGAAAATTGGTCCCATGCCTGTTCCTGCCGTAACGGTTCCTGGTCACGCTCATTCACAGCTTCATCCGCCACTCTACGCACAGCACGCTCCAAGAAGTAAGCGTAGGGAATTAAGTCGCTGATGGTGCCCTCACTGCGGCTCACCAGGTTGGTCACCTCCTCAAACGGCCGCATGAGCCTGCATGCATTTTCCATCAGTGTCCAGTTGTCGGGCCAGAACATCCCCATCTTCCCAGACTGTTTCATTCTACTGTAGTTGTAGAGGTAGTGGGTCACGGCTTTCTTCTGTTCTAGCAGGCGGGAGAACATGAGCAGGGTCAAGTTCCAGCGAGTCGGGCTATCGCAAATTAGGCGTCTCACCGGCATGTTGTTTTTGCGCTGAATTTCCGCAAAGCGTGCCATGGCTGTGTAAGACCGCCTCAAATGCCCACAGAACTTCCTGGCCTGCTTCAGGACATTCGCTAAGCCAGGGTACTTTGCCACAAATCTTTGAACCACTAGGTTCATGACATGTGCCATGCAGGGTATGTGTGTCAGCTTCCCCATATGCAAAGCGGCAAGCAGATTGCTGCCGTTGTCACACACCACGTTGCCTATCTCCAGGTGGTGCGGGGTCAGCCACTCATCCACCTGTTTCTTAAGAGCAGCCAGGAGAGCTGCTCCAGTGTGACTCTCCGCTTTGAGACAAGACATGTCTAAGATGGCGTGACACCGTCTTACCTGGCATGCAGCATAGGCCCTGCGGAGCTGGGGCTGTGTAGCTGGAGAGGAGAACTGCCACTCAGCCAAGGAGGAGGAGGACAGCGAAGAGCATGTAGCAGGAGGAGAGGAGGTGGCAGGAGGTCTGCCTGCAAGCCGTGGAGGTGTCACAATTTGGTCCGCTGCACCCTGCTTGCCATCGTTCACCACCAGGTTCAACCAATGGGCTGTGTAGGTAATGTAGCGGCCCTGCCCGTGCTTGGCAGACCAGGCATCCGTGGTCAGGTGTACCCTTGACCCAACGCTCTTCGCAAGAGATGACACCACTTGCCTCTCAACTTCACGGTGCAGTTGAGGTATGGCCTTTCTCGAAAAATAAGTGCGGCCTGGCATCTTCCACTGCGGTGTTCCGATGGCCACAAATTTACGGAAGGCCTCAGAGTCCACCAGCCGGTATGGTAACAGCTGCCGAGCTAACAGTTCCGCCACGCCAGCTGTCAGACGCCGGGCAAGGGGGTGACTGGCCGAAATTGGCTTCTTCCGCTCAAACATTTCCTTCACGGACACCTGACTGCTGCTGTGGGCAGAGGAGCAGGAACCGCTCAAGGGCAGAGGCGGAGTGGAGGAGGGTGCCTGTGAAGGTGGAAGGGAGAAAGCGGCAGAAGCAGATAATGCACCTGATGGAGGAGGAAGAGGAGAAGGAGGGTGGCTTTGCTTTTGTGTGCTGCTGCTGCTTTTGCTCAGGTGGCCATCCCATTGCTGTTTGTGCCTTTTCTCCAGGTGCCTTCGTAAGGCACTTGTCCCTACGTGAGTGTTGGCCTTTCCACGGCTCAATTTTTGTTGGCAGAGCGAACAGATGGCTTTGGTCCGATCTGAGGCACACACATTAAAAAATTTCCACACCGCTGAGCCACCCTGGGATGTGGGCACTATGGGGACCTTGGCTGGCTGTACATAGGTGGCGATACATGGTGCCGGACTCTGCCACCAGCTGTTTCTGACGAAGAGCTGCCCCAGCTTCTTTCAGCAACTTCTCTCCTCCTACTACTCTCTGACTCCCCCTCTGAACTGTCCCCCTCTTCATCTCCTCTATTGGGAACATACAGAGGATCCCTATCATCGTCATCATCGTAATCATCCTGCCCAGCTTCGCTTGCCTCAGACAAATCCAAACATGCACCATCAGTAGGTCCTTCATCCTCCTTACACGTTACATCCATAGTGTTGCCGGGTAACTCAAATATATGAGCTGGTGAAAATTCATCTGGCTGTAACAACAATGGCTGTGCATCAGTGATTTCAACACTAAATAATTCTTGCGAAGTGTCAAATGCAGCGGAAGTGGTGCTAGTAGTAGCGCTGGTGGCTGAGCAAGATGAGGTGTTCTGTGTCGCTAAATACTCAACCACGTCCTGACAATCTTGGGAGGTGATGGGACGTGCCTTCTTCCGAGCACTGTACTGTGGGCCAGGTCCACACGAAATTACATTTACACGACCTCGCGCAGACCTGCCGGGTGGCCTTCCTCTGGCTCTGGCACTACCCTTTCCTCTACCTGTTTTGTCCATATCGGGTATGCACGGAGTGGTATATCACACTGCGTGCACTCACGTAGGTAGGTGGGTTCACTTAACTGCACAGGTATGCGCACTGATGCGGTGGGTTCACTGAACAGAACAGGTATACAGTGGCGGGTTCACAGAACAGGTATGCAGTGGCGGGTTCACTGAACAGGTATACAGTGGCGGGTTCACTGAACAGAACAGGTATGCAGTGGCGGGTTCACTAAACAGAACAGGTATACAGTGGTGGGTTCACAGAACAGGTATGCAGTGGCAGGTTCACTGAACACAACAGGTATGCAGTGGCAGGTTCACTGAACACAACAGGTATGCAGTGGCGGGTTCACTGAACAGGTATACAGTGGCGGGTTCACTAAACAGAACAGGTATACAGTGGCGGGTTCACTAAACAGAACAGGTATACAGTGGCGGGTTCACAGAACAGGTATGCAGTGGCAGGTTCACTGAACACAACAGGTATGCAGTGGCGGGTTCACTGAACAGGTATACAGTGGCGGGTCCACTGAACAGAACAGGTATGCAGTGGCGGGTTCACTGAACAGGTATACAGTGGCGGGTCCACTGAACAGAACAGGTATGCAGTGGCGGGTTCACTAAACAGAACAGGTATACAGTGGCGGGTTCACTAAACAGAACAGGTATACAGTGGCGGGTTCACAGAACAGGTATGCAGTGGCAGGTTCACTGAACACAACAGGTATGCAGTGGCGGGTTCACTGAACAGGTATACAGTGGCGGGTCCACTGAACAGAACAGGTATGCAGTGGCGGGTTCACTAAACAGAACAGGTATACAGTGGCGGGTTCACTAAACAGAACAGGTATACAGTGGTGGGTTCACAGAACAGGTATGCAGTGGCAGGTTCACTGAACACAACAGGTATGCAGTGGCGGGTTCACTGAACAGGTATACAGTGGCGGGTCCACTGAACAGAACAGGTATGCAGTGGCGGGTTCACTGAACAGGTATACAGTGGCGGGTCCACTGAACAGAACAGGTTTGCAGTGGCGGGTTCACTAAACAGAACAGGTATACAGTGGCGGGTTCACTAAACAGAACAGGTATACAGTGGCGGGTTCACAGAACAGGTATGCAGTGGCAGGTTCACTGAACACAACAGGTATGCAGTGGCGGGTTCACTGAACAGGTATACAGTGGCGGGTCCACTGAACAGAACAGGTATGCAGTGGCGGGTTCACTGAACAGGTATACAGTGGCGGGTCCACTGAACAGAACAGGTATGCAGTGGCGGGTTCACTAAACAGAACAGGTATACAGTGGCGGGTTCACTAAACAGAACAGGTATACAGTGGCGGGTTCACAGAACAGGTATGCAGTGGCAGGTTCACTGAACACAACAGGTATGCAGTGGTGGGTTCACAGAACAGGTATGCAGTGGTGGGTTCACAGCACAGGTATGCAGTGGTGGGTTCAATGAACAGGTATACAGTGGCGGGTCCACTGAACAGAACAGGTATGCAGTGGCAGGTTCACTGAACAGGTATGCAGTGGTGGGTTCACAGAACAGGTATGCAGTGGTGGGTTCACAGAACAGGTATGCAGTGGTGGGTTCACAGCACAGGTATGCAGTGGTGGGTTCAATGAACAGGTATACAGTGGCGGGTCCACTGAACAGAACAGGTATGCAGTGGCAGGTTCACTGAACAGGTATGCAGTGGTGGGTTCACAGCACAGGTATGCAGTGGTGGGTTCACTGAACAGGTATGCAGTGGTGGGTTTACAGCACAGGTATGCAGTGGTGGGTTCACAGCACAGGTATGCAGTGGTGGGTTCACAGCACAGGTATGCAGTGGTGGGTTCACAGCACAGGTATGCAGTGGTGGGTTCACAGAACAGGTATGCAGCCAGACAGAAACAAGTTAAGCCTAACTAATCTTTCCCTGAGAGACAGTCTGCAGCAGCTCGCCCTACTCTCACTAACGCAGGCAGCACACGAGTGACCGTAATGGCCGCCGCTGCCTGCCTTATATAAGGGGGGGTGGGGCTCCAGGGGCTAGTGTAGCCTAATTGGCTACACTGGGCCTGCTGACTGTGATGTAGAGGGTCAAAGTTGACCCTCCATGTGCATTATGGGGCGAACCGAACTTCCGCAAAGGTTCGCCTGCGGGACGCGAACGCGAACCACTGAAGTTCGCATGGAACCGTTCGCAGGCGAACCGTTCGGCCCAACTCTAGCAATAGTACATATGACTTTCACATTTACAATCACAGGACCGGAGATCAACAGTTTGTACAACCCATGGGGCAAACATTAAGTAATTTAGTGCAATTCAATATCAATCAATATCGGCCCTGGGACTGTACTGACCCTGGAGCCGTGAGGATCAGGGCGAGCAACTGAGAGTATGCTGGAATCATTCCAGTAGGTGGGCCTGGCTGGGGGAGGCTGGAGTTTAACAGAAGAACTGCTTGGGGGAAGGAGTTCATGTGCCTGGTGGTTCTGGATGGGATAGTTCTATAGCAGCCATCCAACGGGAGGAGTTTGATGTAGCTACTGCCTGGGTGGGAGAAGTCACGAGAGATCACGGTGGCCCTCTTCTTCATCCTAGCGGAGTGGAGGAGATCGAGAGGTGGTAGGGGAGATCCAATGATCCTTTCCGCATCAGTAATGACTCTCTGCAGTTTGTGTCTGTCGAAAGCTTTTGCACCAGCATACCAGACAATGACTGAGGAGCAAAGCATGGATTCTTTGGTGGCGGTGAAGAAGCTGGTCAGCAGCTCCCGCAGCATGGCAATTTTTTTCAGTTGGTGCAGGAAAAACAATCCCTGCCAAGATTTCTTCTGAGTATTGGTGGTTTTCTGCTCTCATTTCAGGTAGTTAGTGAGGATTGTGCCGTGGCACTGCACAGACGGTACCCTAGAGACTTTGGTTTTGCCTATGAGGACCGGTGGGAGGGGGGGGGGGGGGAGGGTGCGTTCTTAAATCAACGACTAGTTCAACAGTCTTTGCTGCGTTGGGTTCTAGGTTGTTGTCCCTGCACCAGTTGCATATTCGCTCAACTTTGCTGCAGTACTCATGCTCCCTGTTGCTGCTGATTAGACCGATTATAGTAGTGTCATCAGTGAGGAATCAACGAAGACCTCACATTAAAGTTTCTTCACTTCAGCCTTACTGGCCAAATGGTTTTGATACCGCTTCAGCCTTCAGCCAAGTGTTTCAATACCACTTTAAAGATGGTTGGAGAGCCCTATATGAATTTTTCTGTAGGATCTTGTCACAGTTAGTTACACCCTTTTAGTGTACTTGTTAGAGCATCCATAGACTTCTATGAAGATTTATTATGCAGAAGTTAGTGAAGCTTACAAGATCTTTAGGATTAGCCAAACAGTGTAACAAGACTGAAAATTAGTGGGATATGCGCCTCATTTACCCTGCATGCAGCTGCTGGTACATTACTGTTGCTCAGCCTGGAATTTATTTACAAAAATACATTATTAATTAGTCTATTGTTATCAAAAATGGTTATAAGAAGAGCATGTGAAATTCACTCTTCCACCTGTTTGTGTGACTGGCTGATCCACTTAACTGAAATGGAAACCATTGGTATAGCTATTTTTGTATGTTGTATATTTAATGTTTAATTGTCAAAGGAAAAGTTGACTTTTATTCTGTTCGGTTTTTTTATTCTTTACTTGTGAGTTTGTAAAATTGCTAAACTTTTTTATTTTAAACTTGGAAAGTCATTAAAAAGCTCCTGCACTCATTAAGCATATGCACAAAAACAATGGTAAAATTGCCATGCGCTACTGGCACTTCCGACAGGTAGCAAGTGTTGCGTAAGTAGTGCAACCACATTACCTAGGTAACGCATACATTGACAGTGAACCCCACAGTATCCTGACAATGTACATGTTATGCAAAACAGAACTTTGCCTTCTTAAAACAGAAGGTATTTGTGATTAATCAGAATGGACTGAGCATTTGCGGTCTCCCACAATGCTTCACTGCTGATTATGCAAATTGTCCCTTTGTTGTCCCTGATAGCTAAACACTCCTCCTGAACCACTGGAGTGCAATGATGTGGTAGCTTGTTAATTATACAGAGCCATACTAATCCAAAATGTATACAGACTGTTTGGCCCTCATAAGTGCATAGCATGGATTAATATGGCTCTATGGGGTAGATAGAACCTAAAACACCCAAAGTTACAGATTGCCCAACAAGCCCATGGTGAACCAGAGCTCCCAGGAGTGTGTAAGGGGGTAAGCTTTTTGGTCATTTTTATCCCCTTACACACTCCTGGGAGTTCTGGTTCACAAGGTACATGTTACCCAGGTAATGTGGGTACCACTAGTTGTGCAATGTTCTCTAACTGTCAGAAGTACCGGTAAAATAGCTGTGCATGGTAATTTTACAGACATCTAATGAATACAGCACATTTTGTAAGAGCCAGGGCTCTACCTTTCCCCTGGCTGTGTCCTAAATATTGTAGTTCTTAATCTGGCTATTAACTGTAACATCTTAAAGGGGCACTATGGCGAACATTATGCTGTTTTATTGGCGAAAATTATGCTGATATGGACAGCATGAAACCGATACACCATCTGTGGAGCTGCCGCTAAAGCCCCCCCCCCCCCCCCCGCATACATTACCTGATCCTGCCGGCGCGAGTCCAGCGGTCTCCGCTGTCTCTTCTCCACTCTGGGCTCCAGGGCTGCAGCTTCACTTCACTTTCTGTCTGGGGAAGTTTAAACAGTAGAGGGCGCTCTACTGTTTAAACTTCCTGCCGGGACAGGAAGTTCAGTGAAGTTGCAGCCCTGGAGCCCAGAGCAGAGAAGAAGACAGTGGAGACCCGGGGACTCGCGCCGACGGAGCAGGTAATGTATTGCCACTGTATTGTGGCGGTCGTCGGGCATTCGAATGCCGCTATCGACGCACTCCCGACCCGCCGGCGATCGAGCAAAATCTTCTGCATGGACGGATCGACGGGAATCGACGGGAACAATTGATTTCGGACGGAAATCGATCGTTCTTTCAGCGTTTGCGTGACGATTTCACAGCAGATTCTATTACAGTGATCGAATCTGCTGTATATCGGCGGGAAAATCATTTGGTGTATGGGCCCCTTTAGTTTGCACAGACATTCATAATGAACATCTGGAAAAGTGCATACATCACATTTAGCCAGACACTTAACTGGAATTGTTTTTTGTTTTATGTAAGTGCCAGAAACATGTAGTATTTATATTCAATGGTTTGGCTTGTTTACTATTGTTTGTTTCCCTTTCATTTTATTGGGCCCAGATCCAAATGTTACAAATAACGCAAAACAACGCACATTAACAAAATGGTGAATTCACAAAGAGTTTTTAAAGCTTAGCACATAGCATGTTATCATTGGTGAAATACCGTCAGAACATCACATCATCATCATTATATTAATGTTTTATTTATAAGGCTCCAGCATGTTACACAGCCTAATAACCTGAATCTGTACTGTGAATAGTGATGTTTGCACTGTAATCTTTGGCTTTCTTCAGCTCTGTGCATGTCATCTCTGTGTAAGAACCTGGTGCTTCTTATTCTTCCCTGTGCTGATAACTGTCAAATAACATCATTTATTCCTGGTAACCTATGCGCCCGTAACCAGTACACTATCCAGCCACTTAACTTATCACTAAACAGGCAGCTGATTAGACTCAAATTTAGAGTAAAGGAAAAGCACTAGATTAACTACATGGCTTTACCTTTTCTCATCAAGGCTCAGTAGTTAATCTGGGCCTCTGAGAAAAGTTATTGTTAACCCCCTTGCCGTTCCAATTCTGGAGGCAAGGGGGCAGCGCAGCACTTTAAAAAAAAAAAATTAAATCATGTAGTGAGCCCAGGGCTCACTACATGATAGCCGCTGACATCCCCCTACCCATGCCTTCGGCGATCAGAGTAAGCAGAAAATCTCGTTCAGAACGGGATTTCCTGCTGGGCTTTCCCGGTCGCCATGGCGACCGGGCGGGATGACGTCACCGACTTCATGGATGTTGGGACGTCAGAGGGAATCCTGATCCACCCCTCAGCGCTGCCTGGCACTGATTGGCCAGGCTGCGCAAGGGGTCTGGAGGGGGGGGGCCGGCGCGGTGGGTAGCGGCGAATCAGCGGCGAGCGGCGGCGAGCGGAAACTGCACGCAGCTAGCAAAGTGCTAGCTGCGTGCAGTAAAAAAAAAAATTTGAAAATCGGCCCAGCGGGGCCGGAGAAATCCTTCTGCGCAGGTTACCCCGAGCTGAGCTCGGGATAACCGGCAAGAAGGTTAAGCTAGATACACACAGTAGACACTTGGTTGAAGATCTACAGTGTGTATTGGTGTCCCCCAATGTGGCATAAAGATCCAGCACCCCAAAATTTTTATGATAGCAACGCCCAACCAATTCTCAAGCCCATTGTTCCTCTCCTCACCCCGCCCACCAGAAGGACCTTCTGTCGGGAAGTTTGCTATTGTCCCTCCTTCCTACTCCATAGCAAATGAATAGCGATACATCTATACATTAGAACTCTTGCCTTGCAGTGGTGCGTCTCCTGTTCTAAACCCAGGGAGGGCACTATCTGCAAGGAGTTTGTATGTTCTCCCTGTGCCTGCGTGGGTTTCCTCTGGGCACACCCATATCTCAAAACCATACAGATAAGTGAATTGGTTTCCCCCCAAAAAATGGCCCTAGACTAAGATACATACATTGCATGATACATACATAGACATATGACTATGGTAGGGATTAGATTGTGAGCCTCTCTGAGGGACAGTTAAGTGACAAGACAATATACTCTGTACAGCGCTGTGGAAGATGTCGGGGCTATATAAATACTAAAATAAAAATAATGGGCCCTGAATTTTAGCCCAAAGGATCGAGTCTCAATCATTGGTAGTGGCTGGATAGTGTACTGGTTAAAGGCACCACCTATAACATGGGAGACCAGGGTTTAAATACTGGTTAGCGTCAGTACCTATTCAGTAAGAAGTCCAAGGCAAGACTCCCTAACACTGCAGAGTGGCCTCTTGAGCGTGTCCCAGTGGCTGCAGCTCTCGAGCGATTTGAGTTCGACAGGAGAACAGCGCTATACGAATGCTCGGATTGCAGGCAACAGTAATTGTACGGGTGTCCACACACCGTACAATTACCGACGGTAATCTGATTTTAATTTCAGGAGCCACTGCAATTTTTCCATCTGGGCAAACAGATCCTGCCAACACTACTGTATAAATAAGTAAACATTTAGCTCTGTTATCTCAGAGATTTTTTATTTTTTGATGGAGAGAGCGAGCATTTGTTACATTATCTGGAACACATCCCAACAGCCTTTTAAATGCAATCTAGTATAAACGCAGGCAGTTCGTTTTCTTTTTTAGATCCAGGAAAAAGACATATTTACACATTCAGAGTAGTGCGTTCTCTCAGTGTTTTTGATCTAGACTCTACTTTGATTTAGCCATAGAAAATTTCGTAAAAAGGCTCATTTACTCTGTAATATGAATGCAAGGCTCACATATTATTCTCTGCTTGACAGCGACTATATTAGAGCTGGATTCAACATTTTTTAACATAATACTAGTCATTTTAACACCAAAAGTCAAAGCAATTTAACATCTGGCTTGTAATGTATCCACTCGGTGGGTGCAGGACTAATGGCAGAGGAATATGGCGCAAGATCCGTCGCTTATTCATATGCAAATCCTCCTTACAATGTTACTGCAATTAAGGAGAGGAAGAAAATGTTTTTAGATCAAATGCAGAAATCCAGCTTATCATAAAAAGTTACAGGAAAAATAGGTTCAAGGTGGTTAATGGTGGTTGGCAGAAGTGACTATATATTATGTCAGGATTCTGTCTGCCTAATTAAGATAATTACAGAGGTAGTTACACTAAAGGGGAAAGTAAAAGGGTAGAGCAACTTTACAAAATTACTCGCAGGTCACTGCCTGCAACTTCCAGTAGGTTGAAGCTTTGAATGCTATCAGACCCAAGAGGCAGGAGAGACAGTTCATTTCACACCCGCACCAGTCAAGTAACCATTGTGTGGAGTGTAAAATATGTGCATAAATCAAAAATAGAAGACATATATTATATATATATATATATTATATATATATATATATATACATACATACACATATATATATATATATATACATACATACATGTATATATGTATATATATATATATATATATATATACATACATGTATATATGTATATATATATATATATATATATAAATATATATATATATATATATATATATATGTATATATATACACATACATACATGTATATATATATATATATATATATATATATATATATATATATATATATATATATATATATATATATATATATACATACACACACGCACACACACATATACTGTATATTATCCATGTTATAGAATATGGGCATATATAAAGGAATGAAATGATAGAAGATATGTACAGTCTATCTATCTATCCATCTATCTATCTATCTATCTATTCACAACTCTTTTTTTCCCCTCTGCAGTCAAACTCTTGAACTCCCTCCAGGCCTTCCCACCTCCAATGCCCCTGCCCCCCACTCACACACACATAAGGTTATAATATGAATAGACTCTCTAATGGAATGCTGATCTAATACAGTTTATATTAAAGATTTCAATTCACAATTTTACTGTGCCTTGTTGCACTATGAGTGTGCCTTGTTGTACTGTTGCACTATGGTTGTTGTTGTACTAGTGTACTGTTGTTGCACTATTATGCACTATTGCTTTACTATTATTGTGCCTTATCGTACTATTACATTAGGAATGAAAACTGAGACTCCATTTCTGACCCTCCTCCTATAAGGAAGCTCACCAGGTAGATGTAGTTATACAATACACTGCTCAATATCTTTAACTGATTAGACATCAGATTGCAAATACTTATAACCTAATGAAAATTTAGTAAAATTACCCCTCCTCTCCAACTGACTTTCACATCGTCACGTCAGAGCGTTAGTGGGAGGGGAAGAGCAGAACATACACGAGGCTACATTAGCTTTATACTGAATTGAGCAGTGCAAAGCTACTAGCAGCAGACAACAGCAGACTGGGGGCTTAGCTACAAATCATGGGGACCCCCAGCAAAATTCTGATGCCCCACAATGTTCACACCTTTTCCCTTGCCTCCCCTTGGTGACCCTCACTACATCTTGCAAGGGTCATATAACAAGTATGACCATTATTATTATTATATTGTATTTATATACTACCATAACACCATAAAGAATGTCACACCCATAACAAGTGTAGCCACATCTAATCTGGAGAAAGGACCCCTGTGTCGAAGGGAGGGAAGGTTAGTAGTTGGAAACCGCAACAGCTGTGGTAGGTGCTGTTCCCATATAGCAGAGATGTCCAACTCAAGTCTTCTAAGCCCATATTCATGCCAGTGTTTAGGATGGACAGAGAACTGAAATGTGTTATACTTGATGGACCACACGTTTCATATTTCGTACCATCAATTTATTTGAGCTGTGCCAAATCCTTAGCCCTTCAGGACTGGTTTTAGCAGTCCTCCCCTAGAGTTACACCCCTGGATTATCTCCCGTCTCACACCTACCCTAATGTCAAGTCAGGCAAGATGGCAAGATGGAAATGATCAATGTCAGCTACATATCAATCATCAGTCATTGTTTCAGGTAGCAGTTTAGGAACGATCTATGTATAAACTCAAAGCTCAGATATCTGCTATGGTTTGGGCAGTGAATCGGCAGTGTGTGTACAAGTTGGAGGGGAAAGAGCAGAAGGGGGGCCCCCAGGTGAGAGGGGGGGGGGAGACTGCCCCCCTCCCCACTGCTCTGTGCCCACTGCTGCTCCTCCTTCCTGCGCTGTGTCCCCTCCTGCAGTGCTCGGGGCCCCCAGGGGCCACAAAAAGGGAGGCCTAATACCGAACTCCTGCCGGCCCTGTCCAAGCCTGTGTACAACATATCCTTGCTGTGCAGGGCATTAGAGACAACACGTTCAAGAATTAGCTGCATATAAACTACACTTCATTATTTTTCACATAATACATACCTGGATTTCATGTTCTCCTGTGTTTAGAAGGAAGCCAAAAAGGCAATACTGAAGTTAAAAATCTCTCTTACTTTTGATGTGTGCTGACAGCAAGGCTCTGTATTCCCAAGCCCTTAAAAAGGACGAGAGGCCGCATACCATACAGCAAAGCATTCTGGGGCCCTCCCCTCGGCTGCTAGTGAGAAGTTACAGGCTCAAGTTACAACAGCATGTAATGCAGCCCAGCTCACAGCACTGATCAGTCTCAGGGCAGAGTACACTGCAGGAGTCCGCTATTGTTCCTAGCCACATGGCTAATTAATATTCACTACACAGTAGTGTTATTCATTACGAGCTTTTTTGTGAGTGGAATCATCAGGAAGCAGGGAGGATATGACATCACAATTAGCTTCAGAGGAGACAGACAAACATGGAACCTGCCATGAGCTGTCAGGAGCATCATTCTCTGCAAATACTATATACAATATACTATATACAAATTCTGTGAAGTACAAACGTGGACAGTGAAATGCATATGTAATGTAAGTACAGCCAATATTTAGCTACTGATATATGTGTTTATTTTCTCTGAGACCTTATACCTAACAGCTCCTCTTTAAAGAGGAACTTTAACCAAGGATTGAACTTCATCCCAATCAGTAGCCGATACCTCCTTTCCCACGAGAAATCTTTACCCTTTCTCAAATAGATCATCAAGGAGGGGGGTCTGTATGGCTGATATTGTGGTAAAACCCCTCCCACAGTGTGATGTCATGACCATGATCTTGACAGTTTGCTGTCTGTGCACCTCATTGCATTTTGGAACATAATGGGCCTGATTCACAAAGTGGTGCTAACAGTTAGCACGCTGGTGAAAAGCCCTTTATCATGCCTAAACTCAGTTTAGGCATGATAAGTTTAGGCATGATAAGTTTAGGTGTGATAAGTTTAGGCATGATAAGTTTAGGTGTGATAAGTTTAGGTGTGATAAGTTTAGGCATGTTAAGTTTAGGTGTCATAAGTTTAGGCATGTTAAGTTTAAGCACCAACTGGGTTAGCACCGCAGTGCACAGCTGATCAAAGGTTTTGCGCTAGCAAAGTCTGGTGCACTTCGCATAGAGTTTAATGGTGCTGCTTTGCGTGCAGGACTTTGCGTGCAATCTAAACTTATCTAAACTTAGCATGCCTAAACTTATCATGCCTAAACTTATCACGCCTAAACTGGCTTTTCACCAGCGTGGTGCAATGGTTATCATGCCTAAAGTCTCTAACTGGGTTAGCACCGCTTTGTGAATTGAGCCCCATGTCTTTTTCCATCTGCCAAGCAAGCACTATCTCCCTCTGTGCATAGAATTCTCAGTAACAATCATTTCGTACAGATCACCTGGCAAACCTAAAGATGTCACCACCAGTGATAATTTTCAGAATGTAAATAAGGGATATTTTTACAATGGGCAAACACTAAATAATCTATAATGGAAGAATGTAAACAATAAGGAATTGTATTCATTGTTATTCATTACAGTTCCTCTTTATTCATTTGAAAAAATATAAATGATGCTGAAATCTTACACATATTCTAGCCTAATTAGCTATACTGGGCATAAATCAAGAGCGGAAGGAGACATTGGCAAACTGGCATAACACAACCTCCTTTGTTGTGACTAATGCAGCCATTTTACAGTAAGCTTTTTACGCTGCTCACAGAAGTCAGATGTCTTCTAGCCGGAGTTACTGCCTTCATAATATAATTTCTGGTCTTGGCACTGAAATCCAATCTACCAGTGCTAAACTGTATTGGATTGAAACCCACAGTGAATTTCACAGTTGCGTATGGCTAATTCTACATACATGCTGCGACCTGCACGATGGGGGTGCCTGAGAGACAAAGATGCTTTTATCACCTTATTCAGTAATAATGAGGGGCAGCTATGCTATTTTCCAGCTACTTAGCATGCTAGTGTAGAAACATATTATGTTTGGGTTCCTTTGAAAAGTCAGCCTCTGTGTTTTTTTCCCCCTTCTTCTTTTTTTCCACATAGGCCTGCTTATTAGATATATTTTTCTTCATGCCAATGAAGCGGACCTAACACTAAGGACAGAAAGGGGGAAAAAAACATGTTTATGCAATCAATAAATTGCAGTTAGTAAATATAAAGGCAGAGTTCAGACTGGCTTGCTTTGTACCGGGGAACGGTCTGTTTTGCTGGCTTCATAGTGTATTAGAAGGCAACATATTGGGCTGATAATAAAGCAGCAATACTGGCCACACATGGATTCAAATGTAATCATAGCAAACAACTGATTTTTTAAAATAGTCTTTAAAAAGAATTTAAAGTAAACCCAAGGTTAAAATAAACTGATGAGATAAACAACTGTATTTATCCTCCTACTCCTAAAAATGACTTTTTTTTAGATATACCATGGTTTTATTTTGTAGTTACACATTTAAAAAAGTAGTTTGAATGTTTTATTGTCTCTGCTCAATGGCAGCTTATTAAATGTGCCAGAGTTAAATACCTGAACTATTGACCTTTTTCTATCTTTCCCCTGCCCTCAGAAGTTGAATTCTGCCAGGAAAACGTTTATGGCTTTAATCTTCTTATCAGTGAGGTTTACTATATTCCTGACAAGGTACCAACAAGGCAGAAGCTGTCTCTTGCATGCCTGGAAATTAACTAATTCACACAGCAAAATAAAACAACCTGGTTATTAATGTTTTATACCTATATATGATTATCTCATCATGTCACATGTTGCCTCCAACACCATTTAAAGCAATCATATACTTGCTTTAAAAACAACTGATTCAATTACATACAGTCAAGATTTTTTGCCTGTCCCATTAGATAAAATAGTTACTTTGGATTCAAAATGAAGCAGTCAATCATCTGTTCTTCAAGTATAATTATAATAAAAAATATAATTATTATATAATAATATTTTTCCATCTGTCTCTTAGAGTGCTACCCAAATTCAGTAACAAAAGTGTACCCAAATTCAGGAACACTCCTGCAAACACAAGCTATGGGTGAGTTTCCCTCACAAAAACAATTCTACACATTCAGGGCTGCCATTATGAAATATTTATATTTTTAACCGTGGACTAGAGTCTCTTAGTGGAAATTTGAAAAGACTTAATACAAAACAGCGATGAAGCACTGCTTAATATGACCCTGTAGTGTAAACACATTCCTCTCTTATAAGCTTAGAGGTAGAGCTAACCCTTTAGTGCAAAGCAGGAAAAAAGGGCACCCGAGGCGCCATGGAAAGAAGGGGACTGCCGTGGCGGCAATGATAAAAGCCGTGTTTAGTCATAATAGGTAGAAATTTGGGTGGCCAGAGGTGCTCTATAATATAGCGGGTAGGCCCAGTACCGGTTACTTTATTGGGAGCCTCTGGGAGCCCAAACTTTTGCCTATTGATGTAAATTGCAGTTTTATGGCAGAGTTGTATTTAATGTGAAAAAGTGAAGTGAAGGGGATCCTTAGGAGTTAAGGTTAGGCACCACTGGGGGGGGGGGGGGTGTTAAGGGTTAGGCACCCCCAGGGGGCTAAGCACCACCAGGGGAATTAAGGGCTAGTGACCACTAGGAGGGGGTTAAGGGTTAGGCACCACCGGGAGGGGGAGGGGGGGTTGGATGGTGGTTAAGGGTTGGCCACTAGTGGGGGGAAAATTAAGGTTAGGCATCGGTTAAGGGAGGGTTCTGTGTGAGAGTAGGGTTAGGTCATAGTAAAATATCAGTAAAGATTACCGATATTTTGCTATCGCAATGAAGTAGTGGTATATCAGTAATTTTACTGATATTCAACAAGCAGCAATATTTTTTAAATATACACCTTTAGTGTCAGATTTTACTTAAAAACATAGAGGTTGATTCCCAAAGATTTTTTCCTCTTGAATTATCTCTCAACTCAACAATACAGGGAGCTAATTAATGAGACAAACCAACAAAGAGAGATAATTCATGAAATAAACAGGTACAAGTCCCTCATGCAATTAACTTTTTCTTCGGAGTTTTCTACCAGGAGATATTTTTTTACCTTCTTTTTAAAATAACTTTTCAGCACTTTGCAATTGAAAAAGTATCAAAAAATAGGTGAAAAAGTAATATCAAAAATATTTTGAGTATTTTCTTGCTTTCTGGTGGTTTAAAGGACAATTTTATTGACAATTTATGAAAATATCGCCTAAGAGAAAACTCAGGAGAAAAAGTGAATTGCATATGGGCCAAGGGACTCAGTCAATTACCTTTAGTCTCAAGTTTGCTCACAGGAAATGATTTCACACCTTACCAATACAAAAATTAAAATAAGTTTGATATACCTGCTGTTTTGTACTTTTTCAAATTCCAGTTGCTGGATAACTATGTAGTAGATACAAATATATCTCCTAGGAGAAAACTCAGGAGAAAAAGTTAATTGAATATCGGCCAAGGAGAGACAAATCATGAGTCAAGAAAGATAAGCAGAAATAAATAATGAAGAGAAAAGTTAGGAATGTCCCATAATGAGACATTTTAGGGGAGAAATAAATGATCAGTTATTTCAGATGAGGGCCCATATACAATTTAGTTTTCTCCTACGAGATGTTTTCACAACTTGTTAATGAAATGCCTTTTAAGTCACCAGCAAGCAAGAAAATATTCAGAATAATTCTGGTAGTACTTTTCACCTACTTTTTGGTACTTTTCAGCTGCAAAGTGCTGAAAAGTACACTTTAAAGAGAATATTAAAAATTGTCTCCTAGGAGATCAGTCAGAAAAATAAGTGAATTGCATGTGGGCCAAGGAGAGATAAATCATGAGTAAAGTTAGATTATCTGAAATAATCATGAGTTAAAGTGTACCAGAGCTCAGCGAACTAAAAAGATTTATAAATACCTGCGGCTTCCTCCAGCCCCATATGCTCCAATTGCTCCCACGCCGCCATCCTCCGATGTCTGCAGCTTCAGGTACCGGCTCCCTGCACTTCTGTCAGTCACAGCCAGTCTGGCGTAAGAGAAGTGCGCCCTATACCTATCTCTCTAGCAGCTGCTGGAGAGATATGCAAAGAGTGCACTTCTCCTGCGTAGACTGGGTGCGAAGACTAAGGACATCGGCGTGGGAGTGATCTGAGCTTATGGGGCTGGAGGAAGCCACAGCTATGTATAAATCTTTTTAGTTCGCTGAGCTCTGAGTCCCTTTGAGGCAAGACTCCCTAACACTGCAGGGTGGCCTCTTGAGCGCACCTTAGTGGCTGCAGCTCTTGAACATTTTGAGTTCGACAGGTGCAAAGCGCTATACAAATGTTCAGATTATTATTATAGTAGGAGACATACCTAAATGAAGCTTATTTATTACTCTTTCTATAGCGGCCAAAACCCTCATCTATAACGCCAGGATCTTTTCTGCTTTTTGAAATTGCGCCCGCCGTTTTGGATCATTGCCGACTGCTTAAGAACTTCTGGGTGATTGCCGTCTCAAGTACAGTTCCACCGCGTGTGCTCGTCAATATGGTGTGCGGCAGGGGGAAGAGGAAAAATAAGAGGAGGAGAAAGCATGTAAGCCTGCACATACACAGAGAGGATCCGCAGTCTTACTTTTTCCAGGTCACAGCGTAACTTTCTTTCATATTTGCTGATTCAATGCAATTTATAGTGGGCAAACCGGGAGGAGGAAAGATTACAAAAGGGGCCGGTGAATGTATGCACACTACCAGATAGATAAATGCATACTCACAGCCTCTGCTCAGGATCTCTTAAAAAAACATTTGGTGCATGGGCCTTTTCCCATGCAGCCCCTACTCTATGGAACTCACTTCCACAATAAGTGCGAGAGGCTCGTTCTCTGGACAGCTTTAAGAAAAAGCTAAAAACTTACGTCTTTTCCCAAACCTTATTTACTGTACCTTTCTAGGATTTATGCTTTGTACTTATAGTAGTGATAATACTAGAGTCAACAGTTTCCTCTTTTAAGGCTTCAGGCTCCTGGGCCATGTCACCTAGGCAAGCTTGCTACTGCGGCATGTCTTGCCTGTGGCATGTCTTGTGATCTTGTGAGGCTGCATCAGGTAGCCACAACTTGTCTCTAGCAGTTGTGACTAATAGCTTGCAATAAACTTGTATTAGTAGTGTCACCAGTTTTAGTGTCACTCTTCAAAAATGTTGACAACCCTCAGTCATTTAGCACTTAGAGGTTGCAATTATGCTAGCTTTTTGTCCTTATGATGTTTTGATGCCTATAGAGATTTGTTGTGAAGTTGCTGTGTACAGAGTCACAAACAAAAACACTACTAAGTATGTTACAACGGCTGTAAGAAAAAAGGAGAGCAGTGTAAAGTTGGCCATATGCTATACAACTTTTTTTTCGACATTATGATCAACACCACAATCAACATAACCAAGAACCTACATTGCAGTCCTGTATTTAAATCGTGATGTTGATTGTGATGTTGATTGCAAACACAAAAAATCACTACAATGTTTGCCCGATTAGATGTTTTCTAATTAAATGCCCAATTGGGCAAAAAATGTATACAGTGTATGGCTACCTTTAGGCTATTGCTACACACTGTGGCCTAGACGTAGGGCAAGATCAAATCTACAATGAAGACAGTGTTTGGAGACAGTGGTGTAGCTTAGGCGCTATGGGCCCCGGTGCAAGTTATACATTGGGTCCCCCCAAGCACTCTATACATAACAACTGATACAGCACACCAAAACCTGCAAAGGACAACAATAGTGTCAGAGGTGAAAGTAGGGGATGGGAAACAGTTTGTTAATGATTACTACTATTTAAAGCATCTATAGAAGTGATTATTACCAACACAGGGTCAATAGAGAGCTAATATTGTGCTTGAGAGAGGGTTCCTCTGGCCCACAGGCCCCGATGCGGTCGCTACCTCTGCATCCCCTATTGCTACGCCACTGTTTGGAGAGCGAAAGCCAAGGAAAGAGAACAGTTTTTGGCCGTAGCAGCATTAGAAAGTGAAATTCTGGATTCCCCATTGAGACATAGGCATGGCACCATTTTATGGAAAGATACAATGGCTGCTATAAGAATTTTTTAACCCTTGTGTATATTTACACTCAATGTAAATGTGTAAATTGAATGGGGGTTGATACTCAAGACAGGTTCCTATAGCTAGTAATGGTGTGCCAGCCAAATTGTCCAACATCAGCCCACTCATATACTGTATATCAGCCCCATATATATAACAATATATATAACATATAACATCAGCCCCATATATAAATATATTAGTGTGTTAATAATTTTCTCTTACTGGTGTGTTAATAATTCAATGGCCTACATCAGTGGTACTCAGTATATATATCAGACCACTACTGTTACCAACCTTGTTACCCAGTCTTAGGGCCCTTTTACACGTAATGCGTTGGTATGAGTTAGTATGCGTTAGTACATGTTGGTAAGCATTTTTTCCATAGCAGTGCATTGTGAAATAGATTTAAGTTAAAACACGTATAGTGGGAACTGTGCCATAGGAAAGCACGAGGGTGCAAATTTGGCAATCCAAAAAGATGTCTGGTTTCATTCCCACTGAGTGTTTGGTCTGCATTCGGGAAAACTCAAAGTGTGGGTAAGAGTTTATGAGTGCCAAGAAATCTGGCTCTTGTATGTCGAGAGTTCTCTTATCACGAATGTACTGTGTGAATGATTTTTTCTGTTGTCCCTTTGATCTCTGATAATAGGAATGTTCTATGGCTGTGTTTTAATAGGTTATGTTGAACATACGCTGATGTAATTATTTGTATCTCTTATATGATGTTTGGTTTTTTATATAAACTGTACGATGATGTTACTATTGTTTGGAGGTATATGCTATACTTGATGTAATGTTTTGCTTCAAAATAAAGATTTGTTTGGAACAAAAAGATGTCTGGTTTCAGAGGCTTTTCAGAGTATTCTTCCTCTTATATACTGCTTTGTTGACAATATAGGTCATTGTTGTGATTATGGACATGAAATTAAATCTAGCCATTTTCACGTGGATTAGGCAATAAAATCATGTGCTTAGATTCCCGGGAGGCACCACTACATGAGTGCTGTCGGCCAGTCTTGTCTAATAGCAACTATGTTCTCAACACACACTATGTATAACCCTGGGGGTACTCAAAGGGAACCTAAAGTAATTGAAAAAAAGCCAGCATAATTTACCTGGGGCTTCTACCGGCTCCCTGCAGCCGCCCTGTGCCCGCCCATCACTGAGCGATCCTTCAGTCACCCCTGGGTGGGGGGGGGGGTGATAAATTATGTACAGATTATGTACAGATAAGCCTGGATAAGTATCCGATCGCCTGGATAAGTATCCGATCGCGGCTCGCAGGCTAATTGTAAACACGCGGGGAAGAAATCCCCTGTGTTTACATCATACGGCGCTGCTGTCGCAGCAGCGCCATAAAGGAGATCGGCGACCCCCGGCCTCTAATTGGCCGGGGATCGCCGCCGTCTGATAGGCTAAAGCCTATTGGAGGCGGTACAGGAAGGATCGATCCAGAGCGAGAGGGAGGAATATCGCTGCGGAGGGGGGCTTTGAGGAGCCTCCCCGCTCGGCCACACAGAGCGGCGGTGATCAGACCCCCCAGCAGGACATCCCCCTAGTGGGGGGGGGGGGGGGAAGGGGGGAAGTCTGATCACCCTGCCATAATCACGATCTGTGCTGTGCTGCAGGCTGTAGAACCCACGCAGCACAGATGAGACAGAAATCCCCTGGTCCTTAAGTGGTTAATAGAGGAATACATGCTATAATAATGTTGAGAACCACTGTAATAGCATATTACAATAATTTAGACATACAATACAGCACTAAATAAACACAGTTTTTATAAGACAAATACAGTTATTTATATGGCTCTGTATATAGACCTTAAAGCAGGACAACTGAGGAACAGAGAGGGATTTGTGCTGAAAACAGGTTATGCTCCTATTGTATATAAAATGCTCTGGGTCTCAAGTAAAGATGGTAAATGAGATCTTAATAACTTTGATTTTATGCAAATTTGATGTTAATTTCATGCAAATATACCTTGGAATTAGGGTAGCGAAAATTGTCAGTTGATGCTTCCTTTTAATTTTTTAAGATGACCTTAATGTCCAATCTGTTCTTGATCAATAGCGGGATCGATTTTGTGCAGTAATGATCTGAAAATTGATCCTGTTATCGATATCAGGAGCAGACTGGACATGTTGGAAATTATCGTTTCAACTCATGGATCTGCTGGGAGTTGCATCGTGGGTATCAGGCGTAAAGGTTACCAAGGCAGGTGAAAAAGGTGTAGCTTTACTTTCCTGGGGCTTCTTCCAGCACCCACAGTGTATCAGGTCCCTTGGAGTTCTCTCGGTTCCCTCCATTATGCTAATATCCCTCTTCCAAACATCCGCTAGTAAAGTACATTATTTATCCCCATTTCATCATGTTTAACACTGGACTCAACTTACAAACAATTCCAACTAAATCTCCCTGATTGGAACTTGTTTGTAAATAGGGGATCGCCTGTATATGTATTTTAGCAAACATAAATATTGGCAATGTCAGTAGTGTGTATGTTGATCTCTTCTCACACTTTATTAAAGAACAACTGAAGTAAGGTGGTTATTTCTTTTTAGGCAATACCAGTTGCCAGGCTATTTTCTGTCTCTTAGCAGCAGATCAGGTGTTTCCGACATAATTGTCAGATCTGACAAGAATGGCTGCATGCTTGTTTCTGGTGTGATCCAAAGTATCTAAGCAGCTCGTGGTGACCTAAAACCACTAGGAGAGTATAGGGGACTAAAGAGACTGAAAAGCCCTCCTACTAAAAAGCAATTCGTTTGTCTTCTTAAAACAGAAGGAATTTGCAATTTTTCAGCTTTAAGTGTGCAACTGTGGTTACCCACAAAGCACCCCTGCTGAATATGCAAATTATCTCTTTATGCCCCTGAAATCAGGCTTACATCCATAACCGCTGGTGTATAGCAAGCCTATAGCTTATACAATTTACAGAGCCACATCAACCCAACATGCAGATTCAACATGGTGTGATTCAGACACTACTGCAGCCAAATAGGCCAGCAGGGCTGCCAGGCAACTGGTATTGTTTAAATGGAAATACATAGTGTAGCCTCCATAGTCTTCTCACTTTAGTTGCCCTTTAACTTCAATTAATTTTATGAAAATACATATTTTTTCATACAAACCCTATAGATTTTCATGAAAAGTCTTACATTTTGGCAAAGCAAAAAAGATAATCCATACTCAACACAATTCTCTAACTCATCACTTTCCAAGTCTGCTTTCCTTGTTTATCAAATTTCAAAGGAAAATTAGGGGCAGAAGCATTAAAGTTAGTAATATTAGGTTTAGTTTAAGGACTGTATGGATTAGGAGAAATAGGAGGTCCAACGTAGTCCTTTGATGTTTCCCTATCAACATAGAACACTTATAGGATAACTCTACTTCAATCACTTCAGGACCACAGTGCTAAACCCCCCTAAAGACCAGGCTATTTTTTTTCAAAATAGGCCACTGCAGCTTTAAGGCCAAGCTGCAGGGTCGCACAACACAGCACACAAGTGATTCCCCCCCCCCCCCCCCTCCTTTTCTCCCCACCAACAGAGCTCTCTGTTGGTGGGGTCTGATCGCCCCCCTAGAGTTTATTTTCTTTAAATAAATATTTGTGTCATTATTTTCCTATTATTTCTTTCTATTTATTTATTTATTTTTTTCAAACCCCTCCCTCCCCCCTGCCAGCCAATCCTGGTGATCACCTGTCATAGGCTTCTGCGTATGAGAGCCGATCGCTCTCTAGTGTCCCAGGGGGCCGTCTAACAGTCTCTGAGCAGCGATCGCCGCTGGGAGACTGAAGGCAGAGCGGAGCTCCGCCTTCCAAGCAGGAGATGTGATCTCCTGCAGTAGCCGGCCCCAGGACTTGACGCCAAATTTCGTTAGGCGATCCTGGGGCTGCCGCCGCGGTCACGCCCGTTGGCGTGACGTGGTCTTGAGGTAGTTAAAGGCTAAGCCCAATATTCTGCACCGACATAAATGGTGCTGAGATACTGACACTGAGTGCATGTGTAGAGCCTTTGGCAATTTGTCAACCAGGCCGCAGAGTTACTGCTTCTAATGCTTTCACATAGTGTGACCTGACTGAAGTAAAAACCCACTAATGCACTGTATGCCTTTCATGCAAGCTCCTGTGTAACTTTCTTCTCATGGACATATACTCCTCAATTCAGTGTTGCCAAGGAAGATTGTTCTCTGCTATACCATACACTGCTTGTCCACTAGAGACTAGTGTTGTCCGGATCATGAACGATTCGGATCTTTGATCCGAATCTATTTTGTGAGTCGAATCATCCGAATCATCAAAATGAGTGATTCGGATCGCAAAAGGGGCGGGCCAGGAGCGACACGCCCCCTCTCAGCAGGCAGCCGGGGTCCTGGAAGCAGAGCAGAGATGGATCACTCTGTTGGAGGGGAGGCAGCCTTGCAGGGAGAAAGGTAGATGAGAGAGAGGGGACATGGGTGCCACTGCCAGATGTGTGTAGAGCACACATACTGGCTGAAATGTGCTGCTCATTATAGGCTGTCTGTTCCGTAGTGCTGCACAGTGAACACATTGGAAACTTTTGGATCAGCTCAGCACAGCTCAGTAACTTTGCAGCGCAATATGATCCTCCCGCACTCGCTCTAAACAGCTGCACTTCACTTCTGGGAATGCTTTCTTTCACTGTGCGACTTTTGCATTCAGAGTATACAGATGAGCATATAGGTGAAATATATGTAAAGTATATGATTGCAGCATGTGGGTATTGTGTGCAAACATTTCTGCTCTCTGCTCCTCCCTTCTCTGTCCACTCCCTGCCCTCTGTCCATCTTCTCCCCTTCTCTGTGTGTCCACCCCTCCCCTTCTCCTGTCCACAGCAGGGAAAGACCTGTCCTGCTAGTCATTTCACCCCCGAATGCTTCGGTAGTAAAATGATCCGAGATTCGGATCAAAGATCCGGATCTTTTCAATGATCCAATTCGAATCATCCGGATCATTGAAAACATCCGAACTTCCCATCTCTACTAGAGACCTGTATATCCCATCCAGCCACCAATAAATCATTCAGTATAATCTAGCTTGACAGAGACCAAAGATTTATAGGCATTGGTTTATTTAGATATTGTAATGTAATTAACTGTTTTCCTTTCCTTAAGGTCACCAGTGTGTCACTGTGAGTTAGACAGGAAGTGGTATATGCCTTATAAAGGACTATGATCAGATGCACTAAATATATATTCCAATTGTTATATTTGGACGGCCCTGCTCCGTCATCAGTCTCCCAGCGGCAATCGCCACTAGGAGACTGTTCGCCGTCTATTTACATTGAACAGCACTGCCATCTACGGCAGCGCTGTACTGGGGACAGCCGTGTCACTCGGCTGTCCCTCTGGGAGACTCAGGAGCAATCGGCTGTCATAAACTGATGCCTATGACAGCCGATCCCTGTCATTGGCTGGCGGGGAGAGGGGGGGGGGGGAAATAGCTATATTTATTAAAAACAAAACACAAATAAATAAAAAAGAAATAAATAAACAAGGCAGCAGCAGAAAAGGGGGGAGGGAAATGACTTGTGTGCTCAGTTGTACGGTTCAGCTGCAGTGGCCTGAATTGTAAAAAATAGCCTGGTCACTAGGGGGTAGTAAGCCGATGGTCCTGAAGTGGTTAAAGAGAACCTGTAACAAACAAAACCCCTCTGGTGGATACTTACCTCAGGAGGGGGAGGCCTCAGGGTCCCAATGAGGCTTCTCTGTCCTCTGTAGCTTCGGGGAAAACTTCCCCCAAAACTTCCCCTGACAAGCTTGACAAGGGTGCGCAGGCGAGGGCTATATTTACCTCTCTGCGATCCTGATCAGGCTCACTAGTGCCTCTTCATTTGGGTAAGGTGAAAATAGCCTAACCCGAACGTATCCGCTCTACTGTGCAGTGCAAAGGACTCACGCCAGCACAGTAAAGCGGATCCGTTCGGGTCTGACTATTTCCGCCACAACATTTACCTCGTCGCTGTTTTGCCGGGACACCGGAGGACAGGGGAAGCCTCATTGGGACCCTGAGGCTTCCCCCTCCTGAGGTAAATATCCCCCAGAGGGTTTTTTGTTTCCATTACGGGTTTGCTTTAAGTTTCATATACAGTTTCAATAACTGTCACATATAAAAATAGTTCTGAACCCCACTGCAGTGCTCAGTTGCCTTTTCGGGTTTTATGGAGATGGAGATTTTATGGAGATGGTTGGATGTATGTAGTCACTATGGTGACTACAACAGAAGAACAATAGCGGGCAGTCATTAGTGATCTAGCATTACCAGTGGTGACATAATTAGGTTCAACTGTACTCACAATAGATTTCCTTTGAAAATGAAATGTGGGTAAATTAGTGCACAATATTATGCTGGCACGCCCCTTTTTAAAATGCAAAACCATACATGAAATGTTGGCTTTTTTAACTTTCTCCTCTTACAGTAATTTGAATATCTAATTTCTTCCCTCCCAGTGATGTCTAGCCTAGGCTGATTAGCTATGCAGAATTCTCCCCACCCAGAGCATTCTGGGAGAATAGGTATATATTGTACAGGCTTCAGAACTCTCAGTAACCTAACATTCTGCATTGATAGCCTGCAGGATAAAAGATGTCATCACAAGTAAATGTGAACCATTGTGAGGAAAAATGACGATGGGTAAACACTGACAAAGTTATTTATTATAGAATATTTTAAAAAGAATAAGCACTTTTATTAATTATGTTATTTTCATTACAGCTCCTCTGTAGTGAAAATTGCAGTTGCAGTTTGAAACATTAGCACTTAGTGTAAGCCTATTTTTTTTCAATTAACTTTCCTTTACAGTTTTCTCTCATAGCAGGGATGTTTGTTCATCATATCTACTGCTGAGTACCAGGGCCGGGCCGAGGCATAGGCTGGAGAGGCTCCAGCCTCAGGGCGCAGTGTAGGAGGGGGCGCACAATTCATTCAGCTGTCATTCCTAATTGTGTTTGAAGCAGAAAGAAATAAGAAAAGGGGATACATGGCAGTGACTGCAAGCCAGACAACTACATATTAAGGTGTTGGGGAGGTTGGGGGCCCTGTGGCGCCTCTTAGTCTAATAGCAATCAGTGTGTGACGGCTGGGGTGGGAGGGATGGAGGGGCGCACTTTGGTGTCTCAGCCTTGGGTGCTGGAGGACCTTGTCCCGGCTCTGCTGAGTACAATGGAGACTGGGCGGGAAGCTGGGTTACCCAGTCCATAAATGCCTGTGACTAAGAAGCTGGGTTACCCAGTCCATAAATGCCTGTGACTAGTGTATCTGTCTGGGCCTGGAAGGGGTGACCCCAAGGACTATGACACAACCGTTCTCCCAGTCCCTGTGGTAATGCTTTCTGCACTGCTGGCAGTAGGTGGTTGTGGGTGTGCAGTATGTGTTTGTGTTGAACCTTGCCACTAGCAGCCTCATGAGCTGCACCAGTGCTCTTTGATCTGCATCTGCCTGTCATCATGACTTTGTAACAACACTTTGTGATAAAAAGAGCAAAAAAAAAAATGCATAATGATATTTAGGAATCCCATGGATACCTTGTTATCTCAGAAAGAAGAAATAGGTGGGTTGGAAAGGAATGTCAATTTGATTGATGCAAACTTTTATTTATTTATTTATTTTTTACTTTTTATAATGAGAAAATACAATAACAAGAGGAAATGATGCAGACTGAAAACACCACACCTTGCCTGCCTAGTTAAAACGAAATCAAAGCATTAAATGGAAAATAATGTGTAAAAAAATGCAAACTCTGCAGATCTCAAATCAAGTTATATATTTTCTCTGTGATATAAAAGCATAAAGGACCTTATGCATGTACCTACAATAATATTGCCATGGCAAGCAGTTCATGGCAATATTACCGGTACTACCGCCAGCAGTGTACCACACATTGCACAGTTAGCGTGACCCACGGTACATGGGTAACGCAAGTGTCGCTCTGGTAATACACATTATGTTACTTGCTTAAAGTGAACCAGAGATGAAGCACCCTCATGTATTCTACCATATATATCAGTGGGAACATTAGAGAAAACACCTACCCTGCTCTCTGTTTCATTCTTCACTGCTCAGCCTGCTTGTTAGCAGCCCTGATACAATCCCCAACTGAGCATTCAGTCTGGCTTTGCTCAGGAATTATTATAGCTGAGTCATTATAGCAGAGCCAGAAGGGGGCAGGCTTGAGCTTGAAAAGACATTGGGGAAGACAGACTCAGCTATAATGATTCCTGAGCAAAGCCAGACTGAATGCTCAGTTGGGGATTTTATCAGGGCTGGTAACAAGCAGACTGAGCAGTGAAGAATGAAACAGAGAGCAGGGTAGGTGTTTTCACTGACCGCTGTTTCATATACCAGTCAGCGCATACCTTTTCACTGCACCTGTGTGACTGCACATTGTATTATACCAGCAGTCACTGCATACCTTTCACTGCATCTGTGTGACTGCACATTGTATTGTAATACCAGTCAGTGCATACCTTTCTCTGCATCTGTGTGACCGCACGCTGTTTTATATACCAGTCAGTGCATACCTTTTCACTGCACCTGTGTGACTGCACATTGTTACATCAGCAGTCACTGCATACCTTTCATTGCATCTGTGTGACAGCACGCTGTTTTATATACCAGCAGTCAGTGCATACCTTTTCACTGCACCTGTGTGACTGCACATTGTATTATAATACCAGTCACTGCATACCTTTCACTGAATCTGTGTGACAGCACTCTGTTTTATATACCAATCAGTGTATACCTTTTCACTGCACCTGTGTGATTGTACATTGCATTATACCACCAGAAGTCACTGCATACCTTTCACTGCATCTGTGTGACTGCACATTGTATTATACCAGCAGTCAGTGTATACCTTCACTGTATCTGTGTGACTGCACATTGTATTATACCAGCAGTCAGTAGCTTTCACTGCATCTGTGTGACTGCACATTGCATTATACAAACAGTCAGTGTATACCTTTCACTGCATCTGTGTGACTGCACATTGTATTAGTCAAGTCAGTGCATATACGTTTCACTTCACCCCCCCCCCCCCTATGGACAAAACAACAGGCAGAGGCAGAGCCAGAGGCAGGCCACCCGGCAGGTCTGTTTGAGGTTGTGCTGACGTGATATTTGTGCGGCCCTGGACCAAAGTACAGTGTTCAGAAGGCAAGTGCCATCAACTCCCAAGATTGTCAGGACGTAGTTGACAATTTAACACAGAACACCTCATTTTCCTCAGCTTCCCCACGGAACCGTGACATATCTTCCTCCTCCTGCTCTGATTCTGGCACCCCACTTAACACTCAGTCGGCAGCCACCAGTGCTACTACTAGCACCACATCGGCTCCATTTGACATTTCGCAGGAGTTATTTGGTGGGGAATTAACTGATTTTACAGCCATTATTGTTACAACAAGAAGAAGGCGCTAAGCATGTTACACCACCTCATATGTCTGCGTTAGGCATCAGTATGGACGTAAGGTGGAGGAAACCTCATTTAGCAGTTTCACACTATATATGTTTTATCCTTTTTTTGCATATGACGTGAATCTTAGCTTATACAAATTGGAAGTACTGCCATGGTGTGAATCCTGCATGGGACTGTCTGTGGATAACCTGAATAAGGATCGTGAGACTTTTTTGTATTTGTAGCCTATGATTTTGAGCACTGACTTTTTATGTGGTTTTATGTTTATTGTCAATACAGCAATAGTGGAACGCGAGCCACGTCTGCAATAACAATAACACTATCCTAAGCACATAAGATTTATTGTAATTAGCCGTTTCTTAGGCTCCCTATCCGGACCGGAATCGAACCAGGATTCCCTGGCCATTACCCGTGGTCACTCGCAATGGCAGACTTGCCCTCCATAAGATTCTCGTTGCAGGTACTGAACAGCAAGCAGAACAAGTATTTAAAAAAATAGATGTAAGCTTTAACAATGGTAGACAAAGAACCATTGAAAGTTGATAAGGCAGTCAGACATTACCTGACATCACTGAGTGAGGAAGAGCAATTTCGCCATGGTGCGCACTGCACAGTAGTCCACCACGGCCGTCACTACACAAACAGCTGTTTGCGGTGCGTTACACAGTGAGTTTGGTGTGTCAGTGTGAAGAAGTACACTAATTACACTCCCTGATTGATGTATACACATGCAAGATGTTTAAAGCACTTTAGGCCTGCAATTTAGCATTCAATGTGATTTCTGCCCTTAAAACGCTGCTTTGTTTCAAATCCAGATTTTTCCCCGGGACTTTTGGTGTCTATCCCAGTCATCCATGCAAAAACTCAGATGTTAGACCCCTTGAAACATCTTTTCCATCACTTTTGTGGCCAGCATAAGTGTTTGTAGTTTTCAAAGTTCGCCTCCCCATTGAAATCTATTGCAGTTCGAGAAAGTTTGCGCGAACCGAACCTTCCGCAGAAGTTCACGAACTCAGTTCGCAAACTGAAAATCTGAGGTTCGGGCCATCTCTAATCTCTATCAGCCATTACACTGTTCCTAATGCACTGTACTCTATATGGCAATATTACCATAGGTTTATGCATGAGGTCCAAAGACACACAGAGACAGCAAAAGGATAAAACCTTCCCTATGTTTTTTCCTCTTCAAAATGCTTTGCATGGCTGCTTGTCAGGGCTCGCCTTCCTGCTTCTCTAGGAAGCACAGGTCCTTTCCTATGCATGCATCCCGGTTGCTTCCAGCACTTTATGCCCACTCCTCCAGCACACAAGGGCTCTGCATGCATTGCAGTGATTGTGCACATATATGGAACTATCCTTCGGACATGAATGAATGGACACATGAGTAGTAGTCAGTCACTACAGGTACCACAGGTGCCCTCCAACATATTGCTGCATATTGCTGGTCTATTTAAGGATGAGCCTGGTAGCAGGTCACTGGTGTGTGCAGCTTTGGTCCTAGTTTGCACTACACTGAGCATTTACTCCAATAGTATTTCAGCCATAACCTCCTGGCTACGAAGCCTTATTTTGCTTGAACTCCACCTACTCAACCCTTGTTTTGTAATTGATTGACAAATGCACCAGCCTTAACTAGTTACCTGATCTTATCCATATGCTGCCTGCCTTGACTCATTTAACTACAATACCTCCTTTCGCCAGCTTGCTTTCAAACTGCATTCGTCCTCCACAATGGTTCTTGTAACTGGTGGAGCAATGCTAGGACCAGGTGGCTACTAGATGGAAAAGTAGTCAGTCATCCATCAGGGATGTTGGCCCATCATCCAACGCGGGATGCTTTGGCGAGACCTGTTGCCCTTGGGAGAGCCTACACCTACTGCAAGGTTAACAGATTCTGCTACTTCCTGTCGTAACTCCCCTACGTAATTTAAACTGAGTTAAATAAAACTACAACAGTCTTGAGCGATGACTTGGGTCCACACTGAGGGTGTGTGTTGTGGAGGGCAGTAGTTTCTGGGCAGTGGCGTAGCTAAGGAGCTGTGGGCCCCGATGCAAGTTTTACATGGGGCCCCCGAAGCACTCTGTACTTAACAATTGATACGGCGCACCAGAATCTTCCAATGGCAACTACAGTGTCAGAGGTGCAAGAAGGGGGTGAGAAATAGCTTGTTAATGATTACCACTATTCAAAGTATCTATAGAAGTGATTATTATGAGCACAGGACCACTAGAGAGCTAATACTGCAGTTGAGGGAGGGCCCTTCAGGGCCCCTCTGGCCCAAGGGCCCCGATGCGGTCGCAACCTCTGCAACCCCTATTGCTACGCCCCTGTTTCTGGGATGTGGTGCACAGGATTGTGGGAGAGAACAGTGCAAGTGGAGCTGAAATGGTTCTGAAGACTGTGAGTGTCTGCCAAAATAAAAATTTGACCCTTAACATTTTTTGGACCACTCAGGTGAATATGGATGTACAGCATTAGGTTAGATTGAGGGCAGGAGAGTTTTTTTAGGGGAAAAAAAAGTACTTTCAGCAATACATTTTAACTCATGAAGTACACCTTTCATTTGATAAAATAAGGCAGCAATAAAATCAAATAAAAAAATAAATACCTAAATGATATAGTGATGCAGGTGTACACCTTAGATTCTCCAACGAGGGTGCCCAGACTCCAAAACAATTTTCTTGGGCAATGATTATCTAGCAATTGCACAAGGCTTAACAAATACTTCTGAAATCATATAGAGCAGGGGTCTCAAACTCAATTTACCTGGGGGCCACAGGAGGCAAAGTCAGGATGAGGCTGGGCCGCATAAGGGATTTCACAAAAAAAGTCCTCATATGTCATTATTAACAGTTTTAATTATTTCTTCTGAACATGAAGTGTCCTACCTTATAGTTTGGTTCAGTGCTCCCATTACAAGTAATCCGCCGTGTCCCCTTCGCAAAACGAGACCTGCAGAGCCCCCAAATCGCCCGGGGGGCAATCTGTTAGCATTTCCTGGAAGGGGCAGAGCTTTCAGCTTCAGCTCTGCCCCTCCTGACGTTAATCGCTGCGGATCGCCGCCTCTGCCCGCCCCTCTCACTCTTCCTTCACAGAGAGGGGCGGGGAGAGGCGGCGATCCGTGCGGCGATTGACGTCAGGAGGGGCAGAGCTACAGCTGGAAGCTCTGCCCCTCAGCGCAGTCATGGATGTTTGCCCGGGGGATTTGGGGGCTCTGCAGCCCTCGTTTAGCGGCGGGGATGCGGCGGATTATTTGGGATCACTGAAGTGAACTATAAGGTAAAATAGTTCGCTTCCGTGGCTCTTTTGCTTTTGCCGGCGCAGGCCACAAAATATTGTACCGAGGGCCGCAAATGGCCCGCGGGCCGCGAGTTTGAGTCCCCTGATATAGAGAAAGGATAATGCAATGCATTTTCCTACCTTCTGTGGACAGTGCTGATGTCACAAGGAAGATGGCAGCACCTACACAGGCAAAAACAGACAGCAGAAATTATTATTGGGAAATAATAAATAGTGGTTAAATAATAAATATAGTGGTAAGCATATAGGTTACTTCGAGATGCAGGTAGTGACATTTTTTTATATCTATATTGTGAACTTTTAAGTGCAGATAAACTGTTTTAAAGTGGTATGAAACCCAGCATTTCTCCTTTGCTCTAAAAAGATTATTTACAGCATATAATTTACTACCACTATTTTTTTTAGCAGAACAGCATTCAAACAGTGAAACACAGGACTTACTTTTTCAATAGAAAGCTCCCTGCAGTGAGATCCGAATCCGAAAAAGTGGTAAAATGATCTTGTGTTTACTTAAAGGGAACCTAAACCTAAACGGTACAACACTTTACTGCTAAACTGAGAAGGATATGGATTTTTCCTTTTAAAATAATACCAGTTGCCTGACTCTCCTGTTGATCCTGTGTCTCTAATACTTTTAGCCACAGCCCCTCAACAAGCATGCATATCAGGTGCTCTGACTGAAGTCAGACTGGATTAGCTGCATGCTTGTTTCAGGTCTGTGATTCAGACACTGCTGCAGCCAAAGAGATCAGCAGGACTGCCAGGCAACTGGTATTGTTCAAAAGGAAACATCCATATCCCTTTCAGTTTATATTCTCTTTAATTGTAGCAAGAGAGGAATGTAAACATTGCCTGGCAGTGTGGACACTCCTTCTAACGTGTGCAGATCACAGAAATAGTCACTGGGTACATTACAATATACTGTAGCTATGAATAAAATGCAATGGCAGCTTTCAGAGCAAATAAACTGAACTTTGTGAACTTTTAATTTCTAAATGACTGTATGGGTTATAAAAAGTAGGAAAACACATTTTTTTTGAATATTATGTCTGAGTTTAATACCTCTTTAAAGTGAGGCCCTGACCAATAATGCAATATACTTTTCGGATTTTACCTCTATTTTAAAATACTGGCATACTATATCACTCAATTATTTACACTTGGAAATAACTCATTACTACTTCTATTCATATCTTAGTGATGTACGGATACATTTTTTCAAAAACGGTGCAAAACAAGTAAAGGAAACTATTAATGTAGAACAGTTGCAAAGATGTTAAAAGCACAAATTCCAAACAGGAATAAAACGCTTTGTATTTGGTTTACTAACAGTACAGGCACAGAGAACAGGTGGTGATATGCCTGTATTATAAAACTAGGCTAAAACCCATAAAGCATTATTATCATTAAAATGTATTTCATTCTGGATCATGGCTCCATTTACAGAGAACTGAAGAACACAATAAAATGCTTACACTTTAATAGACAATAAAAAGAGAATAAATAACTGAAGACAGATTTCCAGTGATTTTTCATTTTTTTAATTGGTTGTTTAGGTCAAGGTACATATATACAGTAGACAACTATTTAATGGCTAATGATCAGTTGGCTGATGGTATAATGGTTAAGGGCTCTGCCTCTGACACCGGAGACCTGGGTTTGAATCTCAGTTCTGCCTGTTCAGTAAGACAGCACCTATTCAGTAGGAGATCTTAGGCAAGTCTCCCTTACACTGCTACTGCCAATAGAGCGCGCCCTAATGGCTGCAGCTCTAGCGCTTTGAGTCTGCCAGGAGAAAAGCGCGATATAAATCTTCTGTGTATTTATGTTCATTTGGGTCCTCATTTTGATGACTTTACAGGCTCTCCAGTCTTTTGTGCCCAGGTGGCAAGCAATTAGCTGTGTTGAATTATATTGGTTGGACTGATTTGTCCCCATGTGCTGCAGGATGCCTCCTGTCTCCTTTGTCTCTCGCTAGAGCGCTATGTGCCATTTAGCTAGACCTAGTGTACATGAAATATCGCTGCCAGACGACTTCTGCCTAAAACGGATCACAAACAATTATTTTGATCTCTTTCAGCCCCTTACACACTCCTAAGAGTTCTGGTTCATCATGAGCTTTCTGGGCAATCTGTAACTCTGAATGTTTCAAATCCTACCACATAGAGCCATATTAATCCATGCCATGCACTGATGAAGATCAACCAGTCCGAAACAGTCTGTATGCATGTTGGTGTTGGATTATTGTGGCTCTGTACAGTTAACAAGCTGGCACATCATTGCATTCCAGCAGATCTGGAGGTGTGTTTAGTTATCAGGGACAACAAAGAGATGATTTGCATATTCAGCAGTGATGCATTGTGGGACACCTTGGAGCTCACTCTAACCTGAATCATCACAAATACCTTCTGTTTTAATAAAGTAAACGTCTTCTTTAATTTAATAATTTTTGCCTAAATGATCACAAACAATCATTTTGGCTTACAAAACTCTACTATTTATATGGTCTTGAATAACTTTAGTTTTTTTGGAGATAGAAGTTTTGGATCAGGAATATATATGCCATTTATAGGCGAACTTAGAAGAAATGTATACGCTGACTTCGAAGAAAAGGAGTAAGCTTTTGGCTATGAAGCCTTCCTCAGACTCCTGTATATAAGATTCAAAATATGGAAATCCGTTATACTTATATAAACATTAGTAATGACTTTCTTACCGAAACAGTCTTAAAGGAACACTATTGCGAAAATCACAACATTTTAAATACATGTAAACACATACAAATACAAAGTACATTTATTCCAGAGTAAAACAAGACATATTACTTTTCTCCTATGTTGCTGTCAGGTAATACCAATCTGACAGAACCGACAGGTTTTGGACTAGCCCATCTCCTCATGGGGGTTTTCAGGGTTTTCTTTATTTTCAAAAGCACTCAGGGAATGGCAGTTGCTCTGTCCAATTGCCAAAAAAGTGTACAGCGAGCAGGAAGGCTGGCCACCATCTTCGTATAGAACCCTTCCAGGGAGTGTCTTTATAAAGAATAAAGGCCATGCTGAGAATCCCTCATGAAGAGATGGACTAGCCCAAAACCTGTTGGTTCTTTCAGATTTCTACTACCTACTACAGTAGTGACAACAACATAGGATAAAGTCATTTTTGACTCATTTTACTCTGAGAAAAATGTACTACTTATTTGTATGTTTTTACATGTACAGTATTTACAATTTTACATTATTTCACAATAGTGATCATTTAAAGCTGTAATCCCTTGTCATATGATAACAGTGTGTTTATGATCTTTTTTATTACAGTTGTGTTGCATATATTTCCATCTGGTATGGATCAAGCACGGGCATTTCTTGTGTTGTAAGAGACACATGTAGCCAATCACCTGCCACACGCAGTGTACAAACACGAAGCCTATGTAAGAAGTGTTTGGCACGGAAGCGGTTAACGCTCTTTGTCTAAATGTTAGCGGCAGCGTAAGAATAACTGTTAGCGGCACAACGTGTAAAAATAGATGATCTCATCCTTGTAATCAGTTGCACGGTGCACAAGGGCAGCAGCCTCCGGTGCCTCATCTGTGAACTAATCTTTCATTTCATAGCCGATCTTTCCATATCAAACAACACAAATGACTTAATTTGCATGACAGGATTTGTAACGGGGCAAATCTAGTGTCAAAGTCGATTAAAGATTACATTGGAGAACTATTATAATCAGGACTCTAATGAGCCTAAAGAGTACATGTAAAGTCTCCCCTCTTTGCCATTCCAGTCATGTATAAAAGGAACTGCGTTTCTTTTCATCGATGAGCCAGGCTTTTTGGTTTGCACAGTACGCCCTATGTTGAGCTAGAGTCATGTCAGGCTAGTTTCAGAGGGAGAGTACGGGAAATAATAAAGCAAACATCACTTCACAAATGACATTGCTTGGTATAAGCCAACATTTGAAGCCCTTAATTCTTCTAATCTGCAAAACAGTCAATGCTAATGGGTTTTTGCCTTTGTGAAAGGCAATGCATAGGAATAAAAACTTTAATGAGCTGCCTGGGCTGTATGCTTACAGATACCTGTCAAATGTCTGTCATTTTAGCTATCGTTGAAGCATTATAAAGAAAGCAAGAAGGAAGGAACGACAGTATTTGTACAAGCATTTTCATGCTAAAATGGAACAATTTTCTTTCTGTCATAATTTTGCTGTAACCAGAAGTCAGAAAGCTTAACCCGTTCCCCGGAAGGTTGCCGCGCAAGGGCATGGCTGATGAAAACGCGGCGTCGCCGTCACATTTTTCACATTTCAAGCCCGTTTTGCAAACCTGAAAAAAAAATTTAATTAAAAAAAATAATAATTGTGTATGTTTCCCTTTAAGCTTGTACAGGCTCTTTGGGTAACCATATTACAAATATTAAGATGTGCTTTCCCATTGTGTTAGAATTGTACACAGAAGGAATTTTAATTTAATTACATTGTTCCATTGTCAGCAATAAAAACTTGTAAACGACAACAACAAAAAATTCTGTGCTTCTGATTAGATACAATGGGTGACTCAAAAGTCTGCACATGAGTAAAGAATAAAATCGGTAATGGATTTTGTGTACAGTTTGGGTTTTTATTTCTCTTTTCTGTCCTGTGTCACACCTCCCAGTTTGTGGAGAAGAGGCAAGGAGAAGAAAGAAAAGGGGTATCCTTTCGCATAAAAATTCAAAAACTATTTGGGCAGAAGACACGCCCTACCCCGCCTCCATTACAAGGTCTCAGAAAAATTCATAAGCAAAAGATGTATCTTGATATTTCAAGCCTCACTGCTCCTTTCCTTCATCACTACTTTGGAGGGTGGACACAATATAAGCCCACTTTTTTGTAGAAATGTACATTTATCCGGACGGTTCTGTACAGTGAACCTAAAAGAGGAGGAATGAGGGATGGGAGAAAAAACAAGAATTGAGCTTTCAAAAGATGAACTGTTGGAAACCACGAGGCTTGTGGTGCACTACTTGTTTGTCAGGAGGTGTTACACGTTTACCACATAAAATTTGCAGCGGCAACCCTGCGCCTGAAATCAAGCACCCCTTTGCCTCATTATTTTATATCATCTTACAAGAAACTTCTCAGTTTGTCCTAGCAATTCAGTCGTTAAGTGGATCATCCGTTGATAATCGTCAAGCAGGAAATGGTTCACGGACCCTGAAAAGGAGGTTTGATCCTGACTGAAAACTAGCTTAAGGCTTAACCAGTGTCATGATCTCGCTCTGACGGTCGGACACACACATACTCATCTCTGAGCAGATCTTATTTTTTCCCCCTCCTTTCTTTTCAATAGAAACAAAAACTATTGTTTCGAGACTTCGTTTCAAAAAGTTGAAGAAAAAAAAAGAAAGAAAATATCTTGAAAAATTCACCATGTGCTGTGAGTGATTTAGAGACCATGATCCCCTGAATTGTGTTCATTTTACGGTGTGTGAATAATTTAATTAACACCCTGGTTCCAATTGTTCTGGCAAAGCCGTAACACGAATTAAAACGCTATTGGCTGTGGTAGTGAATACAGTAGCGCTTTATCCCGGCGGACAAAGGGGGCTGTATAAACAGGTACGATTTCCATACATAAATAAAGTGGGCTTTTTTTGATGCTGTCCTTAGGTAGCCATCTCATGGAGCAGCACTTGTGTGACCTGTTACTATACCTCTGATCCTTTGCACCCCAGAGGCTGTCACAAGTCTCCTTCCTTCCCAGGAGTTTTACACACAATACAGAATAGACCCTGACTGTGAGGTTCAGCAGCTATTAACCCCTACCAGCTGTTCCTGCAGGGCGCCTTCTGTGGCTGAATGTCTTTTCTCTGTGGAGGCCCTCATTTCCACTAATCTAACTATTGTTGGTGAGGAATGCTGACAGCAGAAAAGAATTTTTCTTGTGTTCATGCAAGTGTGTGTATCCATGTGTAAGTGAAGGAAGAGTGAAGGCTAATTTCTATAGTTGGCATGAATGGATGAACTGGGGAAAAAACTAGTTAAAATGTGTTTACTTGACTAAAAGGCTCTGTCAATTTCAATTATTTCAGCTGTATTTTTTAGTGGAAAAGACTAGGTGCATTCTCTTTGCCTCTCGCACTGTACTCGGCTACATGGCTTTAATTCCTGGAAGCCAACGAGAAATGAACAATGATTTTTGCTGACCCGGTAGAGCGACTGGGTGGTTAACAGAGGCTTCAGCTGAGTGACCAGACACAACTCAACCTACGGAATATGCTTCATTTGATCACACTCATTCTGTGGATGGGACATGATCTGTAAAGAGAAAGTGAAAGCAAGTATGAAGTGTCAGAAGATCCAGTAATTTGCTCAATAAACATGATTAAAAGGAACTGTAAAGGCACATAGAATGCAGTTCATTGTTTAGGATACCCACTTTTAACTTAGATATCCTGGTTTTAGCATGAGAAACACTTCCTAGATCTATATTACGCTATATATTAGTGTGAAGCCCCACCCTTCCACTGAAGCTTAGCCTAGGCTTTTTATTATGAGGAAATCTTTTCTACTGACTTTAAAACTCCCACTAAATGAACATTCCACAGAGATCACCTGGCAGGACTAAAGATGTTGCTGTCTGTGATAAATTTCAGAAAGTAAATCAGGTAAGCAAAAAATGTTACAATGTGCAAACACTGACTAAATAATCTTGAGCAGAACAAAGGGCAGACTCAGGCAATCTCCAATATAAAACTCCAAAGTTATTTTGACTACAGTTCCTCTTTAAGTAGAGTTTTGGCCACTTAAAGTGAACCTGAGATTAAACACATCTCAGGTACCATATTTACCTGTGCCTTTCTTAAGCCCTTTTGTGGCCGCTCGGTCCCTCACCATCTCCCTGGTTGGCTCCTGCCACCTGCAGTAGGGCCGGTAGCCTAGAGCAAGTTGCGATTCGTCACACACACGTGTAGCTTGGCCATGCGCACGTTTTTGTTGCGCTTCTGGCGCAGAATGCTCCCGGGAGCGTGACGGGGCGCGTGCGAGGCTGGGCCGTGCATGCGCGACAAAGTGCAACTCGGCCAGGATACCGGGCCTTACTGTGGGGGACAGGAGCCACCCAGGGAGATGGCAAGGGACCGAATGGCCTCAAGGGGGCTTAAAGAGAACCTGAGGTGGATTTTCTAAATAGGACACAGAGGCATGTTTTCTGTACAATGACATGCCTCTGTCCTTCTGGTGCTGCCACCAGTCCCCCTGGGCTCTGCTGTCCCCTAAAAAATAGCGCCAGGCTAGCAACAATCAGCTTTCTCCATTGCATGGTTCCCCCCTCCCTGCCTCCGTTAGCTTCTTCCAATTGGAAGCTAATCCGCGACCCAGGAAGTACTTCTGGAATATGAGAAACCGGTAGTGCGTCCTTAATTATCTGCTGACCTGTCCTGTCCTATCATCAGCATGGGAGCAGGGCTTTGCTCATGCTGTGTTGTTCAGTTGCAAGGTACAGTCAAATAACAGGATATGTTGGGGGTGACTCTGTATTGCTGGACTACATGCATGAGCACTATTGCTCAGCAGGGATCAGCACTCTATACCATGATAGTTTAGGGCCAAGACAGTATAGATGACTTGTTAGCCTGCATGCCATCGGCACATATTGGTGCTATGCAGGGAGGAGAAAGGCTGCCAGATAGAGTGAGTGGTTGAGAACGGGACCAATGCCCTCAGCTAAGGCAATCTGCCACGAAGCTCGACCACTAATGCAGCATATAGTAGAATACACTATATTGTACATTATTCTGGATACCCAATTTTACATTAATGTTCCTGGTTTCAGCATCAGAAACACTTCCTGTATCTATAGATTGCTGTATATTGGTATGTAACTAGGTGAGGCCTGAAAAAATGAGCAGTTATCTGCCTAAGGGCTCTTTCATACTAGAGGCTGCGGTAGAAAAGGCTGAAAGTCAGCCTTTTGCTTAACGCCAATACATAGCGTTTTCAAAGCGTTTTCAAAGCGTTTTGAAAGAGTTTTACAGCCCATATGAAAACGTCCTTTTTTTTTTTTCTTCTATAAAAATAAGTGAACAAGATGGCTGTAAAACGCTTTGAAAAGGCTTTGAAAACGCTGAAGTTGGCGTTTTCCATTGACTATCATTGAAACGCCAACAGCCAACTTCGGCTGTAAACAGCCCTGAAAAAGCTCCTGGGAGCGTTGAAACGCAACGCTCCAAAACGCCAAGTTAGATGTGAAAGGTAAAATGAAAGTCTATGGACTTTCTTTTACCTAGCAAAACGCCAACTTCGGCCGTGGCGTTAAAACGCCGAAAAATCCCTCTGGTGTGAAAGGGCCCTAAGGGCTCTTTCACACTAGAGGCTAGTTTCGGCGTTTTACAGCCAAGACCACAGTTTGCATTTTCTAAGGTAAAATAAAAGTCCATAGACTTTCATTTTACCTTTCACACCTAAAGCAGCTTTTTTGAGCATTGCTGTTTCAAAGCTTTTTCAGAGCTTTTTACAGCCAACGTCGGCTTTTTTTCGCGTTTCAATGATAGTCAATAAAAAAGGCAAACTACAGCTTTTTTTTACAGCTTTTTCAAAGTGTTTCATAGCTGACTTGTTGACTTCTTTTTAAAAGAAAAAAAAAGGATGTTTTCATATAAGCTGTAAAACCCTATGAAAAAGCTTTGAAAACGCTATGGAAAGGCTACAAAAACGCTGACAGCAAAAGGCAGCCTTTTAGCCTTTTCTACCTTAGCCTGTAGTGTGAAAGAGCCTTAAACATTTAAACAAGCAGCTACACTAGGTAAGGTCTAAGAAATTGAGCAGTTACCTGCTCAACGCATTGCTTCCTCATGTCAATACTAGTGCCTGTAGAACTTTTGGTCACAAACGTGAGCGCCTAGAAATTACCAAAAGTTCTACAGGGAGTTGTATTGACCTGAGGAAGAGGGTCAAGACCTGTGAAACGCATACTGTGCATGAATAAACATTTCTTTTCCTATTAAATAATGGTTTGTCCTTCTGAGAAGGTAAGAAATTATACTTCTCATATATACAACATCTAGCAATATCATATCATCAAAGGCACCTCCACCAGTGTTTTTAGATTTAATTTTAATACATGTAAGCCAATTTGCCAGGCTTTAGTGCAAACACCAGATTGGTACCATTGTCACAGACCACTTTTTCAACACTGAGGTTGTGTGGGGTTAGCCAGTCATCAGCCTGTGTCAGTAACTCACAATAAGGTGACACGGGCGACACTGTGTGGGGGTCAGTGACAAACACATATGTACAGTGCTATGAAATATGTTGGCGCTTTATAAATCAATAATAATAATCATCACTTATGCACAGCGATAGCGGGCTACAGCGGTGACACAGCGAGCCACACACTACACTGTAGTGTAGTCAGGATGAGTCCTCAAAAAGACTATTGGAGGGTCTCTAGCTGGTGCACTACAAGCAGCAGTGCACTTAGGAAGCAACTACACAGCACAATATCACAAATACAGCCTATCTACTCAGGATGAGTCCTCAAATGGACTATAGGAGGTCCCTAGCTGGTCCACTTCAAGTAGCAGACCACCTAGGAAGAAGCTATACAGCACAATATCACAATACAACATATGTAACACTGTCCTTGTTTCTGCAGCAGCAGCTTCTCTCCCTACACTGACTACAGGCAGAGTGAGAATGGCTGCCTGGGATCATGACTATTATGGGGGGAGGGGGGTAAGGGAAGAGTTGCCCAGGTGGGTGTGAGTTAAGGATAAAGGGTCCTGCTCCACAGGAAAGAATAAGGAAGTCGCGAACGGCTCGTATAGCTTGCATTAGATGTGTAAAAAGCGAATTGTTCACTGGGAACTGTTCACCCAGTGGACAGTTATGCCATCTCTAGTAATACATTTAAGAATATATATCAGGAAAGGTTTTACAATAGGCAAACACAGGCTAATGGTGATCTACTGCCACCCCTGTATCTGTTCTGGCCCCCCATCCTATTGGCTCTTCCTAGTTATTGCTCATTTTCTCCCCCTCTGCCCCCCGCCCCCCTTGTGTCCCTCCTGGTCTTGTCTGTGACCCTGATCATGATTCCTGCTCCTTGGTAATTAAACTGTCCCTTGAAATTTTAATGAGCTAAATGTATATATCATATATATATTTTATATTTGTCTCATTTGTAGCTGATTGTTAAATCAAAGATATTTATGTATAGTTTTGTACTATTTAGAAGGGAGGGTTTTCTCCATTACATGTGGTTTGTCCTGCTCTGTTATTCCCTCCCGTGGGATGGCGCATCCTTGGGTGGGACTTATAACCAGGTTGTCTATATATGTGCTTATATTGCCATTTCACGTTAGCTATGATTAAGGACTGACCTTTGTCCGAAACATATCAGCTATGTGATGTGCATGGGTTCTTAATGTATGGATATGTCCAGCAATAAAGAATTGAAGACAAGTGCGGACCCTGTTTCTCACTTGAATACTTCAGGCTTCACTGACCTGGTCGGGCAAGGTCTTGGCGAGTTAGAGAGGTGCAGCGGCGATCACCTATCCTTTTGCACTCCCGACCCCTCGCTGATCAATATTTTCCGTCTAGTTTGATCTACCTGTTTGATCAATTTATGGGTGAAATCGATCATATTATTGATTGGGCTTTTGCGTTGAGACATCCATTTCTAGCAGATTCAATCAGAGACATCAAATCTGCTGGAAATCAATAGGAAAAGAGTATGGCCATCTTTAAAGTATTAGAGGCACAGCATCAGAACAGAATGGCAACTTTTTTAAATTAGAGAATGAAGATGACAGCCTCTGTATTCCTCTCTCTTCAGGTTCCCCTTTAAATCTGCATCACTCTCTACAAAAGAACTTCTTTTGTTAGAAGTTTAAATGACGTCATTGCCATATCACACAAATTGCAATAAAATATCTACTGCACTAGCACATGTAGTTCAACTAATGAAATAATTTAGCATCCTTCTCATCCTATAACCAGAAAATATGAATTATATAAGCACTAGTGATAAATATGCAATTTTATAATATGGAGGATTGGCAGCACTGTGGTCAGAGATAGATTAAAATGTAATGGGGCCCTAGGCAAGGTAGTAGATTTGGGGTCATCTTATGCTTAAGTGGAGAATGAGAGAGCTCAGAGAAGGTGGCTGGAGGGCCCCTTAAAGAGAATCTATACTTTAAAATTCTTTCAATAAAAAGCATACCATTCTATTCATTATGTTCTCCTGGGCCCCTCTGTGCTGTTTCTGCCACTCCCTGCTGCAATCCTGGCTTATAATTGCCATTTTTATGCAGTGTTTACAAACAAAAGACATAGCAAGTGATACGCTGAGAGTAGCTCAGTGTGTGAGTCATACAGAGTGTGCAGGGGGCCTGGAGAGGGTGTGTATAGCTTCTATCCAATCACAAGCAACACAGCACATTCCAGCCTGACTGCCTCAGCCCGACAGAGCCGACAGAGGAGAGAAGATTAGATCATATAACAGCCACTGTGCAACTAGGAAAGGCTGCAGTTAGACAGAGCACATTAGAACAGGTATAGGAACTTATAGGATAGAAAAAATAAGGCTCAACATTTTGTTACAGAATCTCTTTAACATCCACTAGGCCCCAGGCACCTGCTTAGGTTTCCTGGTGTATGATTCTGCTCTGACTGTGGTGACATGTTTTTAGTAAAAATTGCAGTAGACACCCATAATACACAAAAACACACATAAAAATAACACTTTCTGTCACTGTTGCTACATCCAAATGATATTGTCAACATGACATAAAAAGCATCAACCATTTGAACTGGTCCAGGTTGTGTTTAAATACCCAGATCATAAACCAGTTAAAGCGACCCATGCTGTGCTCAAATATTCAAGTTATAGCATTATATATTAGAACACTCAATTTAATCCATCCGTAAACCCAAGAGTTAATATAAACTGCTCACGTTTCTCATTCAACACTTGTTCTACAATAGTCAGAGTGTTTGTTAATTCTTAATAACTAGGTAAAGAGCATCCACAAAAGATTGTGTAACACATACAAAGTGCTGATCTGAAGATTTGAAAGATAAAGGTCAAGTAAGGTTTTCTACCCTCGACTATGTGTGGTGACTGACGTCAGTCCGCGTTCGAAGGGTAGCATTATAAGGGTGAAGCAATTGAATTGAATTTACCAAAATTCACCAGCAATTCTCCACAATTCGATATCACATCAAGGGCCGGACTTTGGATATGCCTGTTGTCGATGGAAACAAGGCCTAATGGAAGATTTAATATTTGTTATTTTGTTAGTAACAAAAAAAGAAGAGGTAGGCTTTCTGGTCCTGAGGTGGCACTCACCATGCATAGTTCTACAGCATGTTGCTGGGACAACGCTAGTGCACAGTACTTGAGCATGCTGTGAGGATGCCACAAGGCTTCCATTCATCTTAAAGGATACCACAACTGACATGTGGCATAATGAGATAGACATGGGTATGTACAGTGCCTAGCACACAAATAACTATGCTGTGATTCTTTTTTTCTTTCTCTGCCTGAAAGAGGTAAATATCAGGCATGTAAGTGGCTGACTCAGTCCTGACTCAGACAGGAAGTGACTACAGTGTGACCCTCACTGATAAGAAATTCCAACTATAAAACACTTTTCTAGAAGAAAATGGCTTCTGAGAGCAAGAAAGAGATAAAAAAGGGGGAAATTCTTATCAGTGAGGGTCACACTCTAGTCACTTCCTGTCTGAGTCAGGACTGAGTCAGCCACTTACATACCTGATATTTACCTCTTTCAGGCAGAGAAAGAAAAAAAGGAACACAGCATAGTTATCTGTGTGCTAGGCACTGTACATACCCATGTCTATCTCATTATACCACATGTCAGTTGTGGTATCCTTTAAACTTGATGGTGAAAATGAGTGCTTGTTGATCATGTTGGCTTTTATAATGACACTTTTTCAACTTAGTATTGAATCCCCTTAATGGACTCAAACCTGGATCAGCACTTTATTTGAGTTACTCAATCATTTTGTAGAGGCCCTTTGCCTGTTTAGTGATAATTAACAAATACTCTTACTTACTGGAGCAAGTGTTGGATGAGGAAAGTGAACAGTCTATATTAACCCTCTAACGTATTGCTGAACCAGACTGAATATTTTCTAATATACTGCTACAACCTTAAATTTTTTAGGACCGCAAGGCTCTGGCTCCTTAAGGACCAGAACCTTTTCTTTCAGGATTCACTTCCTGATCACTGTGATTGGCTCACAGTGATCAGGCGGTCAGGACTGGAGCCAATGAAAACGGCTCCTGACAGAGGTACGGAACTCAGCTGTCTTAAAGGTGGCCACTAACGATACAATCTTTTCATCCACTTTTACCAAATCTATGTAGTATAAGGTTAAACTGAGTTAATCTATTGAATGGATCTATTGAATGGATCATTTAGACAGTTACCCTATATTACATAGAAATGGTAAGATTGGATGAAAAAGATTGTATCATTAGTGGCCAGCTTTAGAGAGCTGAGTTTTGTGCTGGATGGGATGCGAGATCGTGTCCTGTGCACAGGGTCAGGTGGCATTAAAACTACTCTGCATTAGGCTTGAGCAGTATCAAGTGCGGCGTAGTTTTAACTACACAAGGTCCCAAACCAGTTAATATTGGAGCACAACATGGGTTACTTGAACAATTATATGATAATTTTGCACATAGGCTATTGTATTATAGTATACAATTTTTAAAGCATTCTGCAGACACATATTGAGATGTAACAAGATTAACACAGAGAAGAAGTTTGTATTATATATTGTAAGGTAATATAAGCAGGTTGTCTGTCCTTTGTTACAGTATATGGTTGCACACACCAGTTAGGGCCTACATAATTTATATTTTTCTTTGTTATACATGATTTTAATGATATTGAAATGCTTTCAGTAGTTGAATTACACATACTAGCCTAGAGATGGGATGAATCCCAAATTTCCTGAAATCTGAATCCAAAAAGATTCTTGATTTTATTGAATCTCCAATCTAATTAATCCTGTACATAAGAATTGTGTGAGCTGTGTAAGAATAGTAGTTAGACTTAGAATATACTATTCTGAAGTCTAACTACTATTCTTACATGGATCACACAATTCCTATGTACATGATTCATTAGATTTGAGATTCCAAAAATTCAAGAAAATCGAGAATCTTTTTGGAATCGGATTTAAGGAAATTTGGGATTTGTCTCATCTCTACGCTAGGCTTTACAAATCAGATAATTGGCTATGGCTAACCCAAATTGATTTTTTTTAGCATGTAAGTTATTTTACTTGGTGATTATAACATAGAACAGAGTCTCATATTTTTGTTTTCAGATTAAGATCTGAATTTTTGAGGCTGTATTCTAAACATCAGCCATGATGTAAATCAGCTGTATACTGCTGAAAAACAAACAGAAGTAATGATCTTTGGAACTTTAAGAACTAACACCTTATTAGCAGCTTTTCCTCAGCCAGATAACAGTGTATTACATTTTAATAACTTTTAAGGACATTAATCTTCTGTTTGACTGTCTTATTTACTCCTTTTCTTCTAAGTTAGCCAATACATGGTATCAACATTCAGGCCTCACTGTAGGGCAGCACAACTCAGCACACAAGTGATTACCCCCCCCCCCCCCCCCACCCGCCCCTTTTCTCCCCACCAACAGAGCTTTCAGTTGGTGGGGTCTGATCGCTCTCCCAAAGTTTATTTATTTTTAATAAATATTTATTTCTTTATTTATTAAATACATTTGAGCATTCTTTTTATTTGTATATGCAGCCCGCCAGCCAATCCCTGTAATCAGCTGTCATAGGTTTCAGCCTATGACAGCCGATCACTTCTGTCTCCCCCAGGTGGAGAGGGTGCTGCCTTAAATCGCAGCTCTGTACACTGTTATTAGATGGCGTTTTCGCATTGGCAAGTGCAATCCCCTGCAAACTCCACCCCAAGGACTTTATGCCGATCGGCGTTAGGCAGTCCTGGGGCTAACGACAGGCGCACGCCCATCGGCGTGACGCGGTCGCCAAGAAGTTAAAGGGAAGATAGTTTATTAGATTGCTTATCTAAAACCAATCAACAGGATTTATCTTAAAGAGGAACTTCAGCCTAAACAAACATACTGTCATTAAGTTACATTAGTTATGTTAATTAAAATAGATAGGTAATATAATCTCTTACCCACCTTGTTTTAAAAGAATAGGCAAATGTTTGATTTCATGAGGGCAGCCATCTTTTTGGTTTAAAGAAGGTGACAGGGAGCATGAGACACAGTTCCAACTGTCCTGTGTGCTGATCACCCCTCCCAGTTGCTAGGCAACGTGAATAACAACATAGGAAATCCTATCATGCTTTGCACAGCATCAGGGAAAAAAGCCCGGGCAATTTTCTTTGATGGGGCGGAGCTTAAGCTTTTGTGCAGCTTAAAATAAGGCTTATGTAAGAAAAACAAAGTTCTGATGCTGTGAAACTGTTAAAGAAACACCAAGCCTTTTCAGTGCTGCTGAGTAGATTTTTAGTCTGGAGGTTCACTTTAAGCATTATCCATTTATTCTGCTATTCTCGCCAAAAAATGACTTCTTAGTTCACTCATCTGAACACACTGTATTAAATTACATGAGATTATTTGCTTTTTTAAAAAAATTCCTTTCCCATGCAGACTGAAAATCAATAAATAAATGACTTAGTAAGGTGAGTGCAAGGAAAGGTGTAAACCAATGATTCCATGCAGCCAATCAGTTTTTACTGGCGTCAGAATTCTCTAAGTAGATTCTATGAGTAACTTTGATTAGGGCTTACTCTTACAAACTAGTTAGACTAACAACTTTTCAAACTATAATTTAATTAATTTATTCTAATTTACTTCAAAGTTACTCAACACCATAAAGTTATTACAAAATACTTTGACTGCTCTGACTCACTGCCATGAATTCTGAAAATGTCCTTGCTACTCACGGTCCATTCACAGTTTAGTTGAAATGAAACATTTGAGAACATTTCAATTACTTTCACTAATAGGGATGTCAATGCTTAGGAGAACACATGGATAAGCATGTGATTAGTTTGGTCAGCTGATAGATTTGTAAGGTTCTGATTTGCTGTGATGACTTTGTGGTTTAACGCATGATCATGACCAGTAACTCAGAGCCTTACAAATCTAACAGCTGATCAAACTGTTCACATGCTTCTCCACAAGTTTTCCTAAGCATTGCCATCCCTATTCACATTCTTAAACTTGGGTACTTTCTCAGAACCAATTGGTAACTTGTGATAGATTTAGGCTGGTTTCACAGTGGGACGTTACAGGCGCACGTTAGAGCAGCCTGTAATGCAGCCCACCGCACAGTAATGAAAAATCAATGGGGCTGTTCACAGTGCGGACGTTGCGTTACATTGTAACGCTGCGTCACAAGACAACGTACTGCATGCAGTACTTTAGACGCGGCAGACTGCTTGCACATGCTCAGTAATGTTGGGGAGGAGCGGAGAGCGGCCAGGCACATGGCTAATTAATATGCACTGCACGTTATGACGTGCAGTGTTTACTTCCTGGAGCAGCCGCTCTGTGCGGCGATTGGCCGGCGGGACCACGTGATGCCGCATGCGCACAAGAGTGCGCATCACGGCATCACTGACGCCAGAGTGAGCTGCACAACGCGGCTCACTCTGACGTCCAGATCCAGCACCACCAGGCGTTGAGTTAGGGGGACGTTATGCGACCTTAACGCCCCCTCTAACGCAACGTCCTGGTGTGAAATTAGCCTTAGAGTTGTGGATCAGTCATAATGTGATAAGTAGCAGCAGAAAATCTACAGAGGGTCTGAGTGACAAATAAAGACAAGACAAAACACAGAAAATGTATATCATTTATATCATGTCTTGCCCAAGGTCTCCTTACTGAATAGGTGTTGGAATACTGAACAGGAAGTGTCGAAATTCAAACCCTGGTTTCTTATGAGAGAGGCAGAGCAGTACACTAGTTGTGGAATACAGACTTAGGAAAAATTAAGTAAAGCCTCTTTCAATTTTGTATGTGTACCAGTACATAAACATAATAAAAAAATCATCTGATACCTAAAATTTAGCTATATGCAACCAGGAATTGTTCTAGACTTTTTTTGTTCGGGCTGAGGCAAACTTGTGAGGATGCCCTCCCCCCCCCCCCCCCTCACCCAGATTTGGAAATGATTTGACAGCCCCTGAAAAATGTCGCCATCAGTATAGGTAGGTAGGTAGGTAGCCAGGTACAGGTACCCCCTGTATAGGATAGCCAGGCATAGTTGCCCCCAGTATAGGTATCCAGTACAGTTGCCCCAATATAGGTAGCTAGTATAGTTGTCCCCAGTATAGGTAGCCAATATTGTTGTCACCAGTATAGTTGCCCCATTATAAGTAGCTAGTATAGTTGCCCACAGTATAGGTAGTATAGTTGGCCCAGTATAGGTAGCTAGTATAGTTGCTCCCAATATAGGTTAGCCAGTATAGGTAGCTAGTATAGTTGCCCACCAGTATAGGTAGTATAGTTGCCCCAATATAGATAGCTAGTATAGTTGTCCCCAGTATAGGTAGTATTGTTGCCCCAGTATATGTATCTAGTATAGTTGTCCCAGTATAGGTAGTAAAGGTAGCTAGTATAGTTGCCTCCAGTATAGGTAGTATATTTGCCCCAGTATTGGTAGCTAGAATAGTTGCTCTCAGTATAGAGTAGCCAGGTAGGTGGCCAGCCTTCTCCCCCTTTCCTCCCTACTCGTTTCACCTTCTGAACCGGTGGCCACTTCCTCTAGGATAGTCCCTGGCCCCCTTGCCTCGTCATAGATCTCAGATCAGCGTGAACCACAGCTGCTGTGAAGAGGAAGCAGGATAGCGGTTCGCCTGGTAACAGCGATATACAAGTACCAAGTACTTCCTATATACACGCAGCTACAAGGAGCCACTGTCCTGCTTTTTCTTCACAGCAGCCGCAGGTCACTCTGAGGTCTATGACAAGGCGAGGGGGCTGGAGACTAAGGTAGCGTAAGCGGCCGCCAGCTCAGTGTGAGATGGTGCGGACACAGGACGTCTGCAGGTGGCTGGTGGTGGAAGCCCCGGTTTTTCAGGTTCACTTAAAGAGAAACTCCGACCAAGAATTGAACTTTATCCCAATTAGTAGCTGATACCCCCTTTTACATGAGAAATCTATTCCTTTTAACAAACAGACCATCAGAGGGTGCTGTATGGCTGATATTGTGATGAAACCCCTCCCACAAAGAGTACATACTCTTGGCAGTTTCCTGTCTGTGAACCTTGCTGCATTGTGGGAAATAGCTGTTCACAGCTATTTCCAACTGCTAAAAAAACATGCAGCAGCTACATCACCTGCCAACAGTAAAAATGTCACCATGTAATAAATGTCAGAATATAAATCAGGGATTTAAAACATTTTACAATGGGCAAACACTGACTAAATCATTTATACATAATTATTGTAAAAATGAAGCACTTTTTTATTACATTATTTTTACTGGAGTTCCTCTTTAAGGCTCCCTTAAAGGCTTTGTTATGTGACAATTATCAGAAAAGCACTAGAACAAAAACAGTTAAAGCAGATCTGAACTGAGAGGGATATGGATGCTGCCATATTTATTTCCTCTTAAATAATACCAGTTGCCTGGCAGTCCTACTGAATCACTTCATCTAATAACTTTAGCCATAGACCCTGAGCATGCAGATCAGATGTTTCTGACTGAAGTCGGTCCAGATTAGCCGCATGCTTGTTTTAGGTGTGTGGTCCAGATACTACTGCAGTCAAAGAGATTATCAGGTCACCATGCAACTGGTATTGCCTCAAAGGAAATAAATATGGCAGCATCTATATTCCTCTCAGTTCACAGGTCCTTTAAACAGCCATCCTCTCTAGGTTCTTTCCAGGTTCAGAAAAATATAATGTGTACAATGTGGAAAAACAGTGTGATTAAAGGAAATCTTAAGTGTAAAAAATAAAATAAGTTTAATGAACTTGGGGGTTCTTGCATCCCCTGGAGTCGTCCTATTTCCATGCAGTCCTGCTGAGTCACTCCGGCCAGCAGTGGCGATCCCCGCAAAGCTGGCCGGCCATGCGCCTCCTCACCGTACTCCCGATGCTGGGAGCAAATTGCGTATGTGCAGTATGTGAAAATCGCTACTGCACATGTGCAGAGCGCTCCTGACACCGGGAGCATGATCAGGATGCACAAGGCTCGAGGCTGCATATGCGCAGTAGCCGCCGACTGATGGCGACCGGCCAGCTTTGTGGGGGTCACCACTGCTGGCCGGAGGGACGCGGAAGGACAGCACGGGAACAGGATGACTTCAGGGGAAGCCCCAGGTAAGTTAAACCCAATTTTTTACATTTAAATAACCGTTGGCAGGAGAGGGTAAACATTGATAATATTGGTAAAATTGCCTATTTGTTATTTGTTCTCTTGCAACATATTATTACTTTGGAAATCAAAAAGTACTTTTTTCTTTCCATGGGCAAACCCCTGCCCAAAAAAAAAAAAAAAAAATTCTTCCACTTCCTAGGTAAGGTAAAAGGGATCAACATGCAGATGTATTGGATTACATCTCACTGAAGACTATATTCAAAATTGATAGTCTATTGCTTTCATGAAGTCTATTGCTTTCAGAGAGATTCAGCTGAAAAGAATTATAGTGTCCATACATGGTACAATTTTCTCATTTTTTTTTTAGATTCGATAATTTAGTTTTATTATTATTCCGTTAGATCGAATATAAAGATTTTTCCAACATGTCCGAATGGATTTTTATCAAAAAATGGGATAATCATTAGTTTTTCTGGATCAAAAAAAAAAAGATTATTTTTGATTTTCATTCGACTTGATCCTTTTAGTTGAATAAATGGGAAAATCAAATGTTTTTATTGTAGCGTGTATGGGCACCATGAGGCCTTGTTCACATTGAGTTCCGTTCGCGTGGCCGTTAGCAGTGGGCGGTTTTTGACTCTTTTTTTTTTTCGAATCCTGCCGCTTGGGTGGGCGAATCCTTTTTGTGCTGAGCGGTTTTCTAAGAGTTTTTCCCGAACTCTCGGGACCCGGAAAATAATAAATACAATGGCCTCAATTCACTAAGATCATGCTGGAGATAATAAGGCAAGAGAAAACGTACCACCACGCAGTAAGAGAGTTATTTTATCTCTTCATTCCTTAAGTTACCTCCTCTGCAGTTCATTTACCTCCTCTATAGTTATTTTCACACGCAGTTAATAAACAGCCTGTCTTTAACTCTGGAGTTATTTTAAGGATTGAAGAGTTAACTTAAAGACAGAAGCGTTAACTTTAGGTTTGCCTGAGGTAAAATGTTTCCTGAATACGACATGCCTCATCACCATGGTGATCACTCTAGAAATATTATTAAAGACAGGAGATAAGCTTAGTGAATTGAGGCCAATATATTGAAAAAAGAGCAAAAAACGCCCTCAGTGTGAACGTGTCCTTAGGGCCCTTTTCCACTAGCACGTTTGCGCTAGCTGAATCGCAAAATCGCAAACCGCTAGCGATTTTACAATCGCTAGGTTTTGCTAAATAACATAGGAATCGCGGTAGGTTATTTCCACTACCGTGATTCGTTTCTGCCTTAAACGCGATCGTGCCGCGGAGCGATATTTGCCGCGGTTTTGCTATGCACTACAGCATAGCAAAATCGTGAACGCAATCGCCGGAGGTTTCCTGCACTTTTGTGATTCAGCAATCGCTAGCGTTCAGCGTGAACGCTAGCGACTGCTAGTGGAAAAGGGCCTTTAGAGAGATTAATGGAGCAGCAGTTGAGCAATAAGAGCAAAAAAGGCGGGACTAAAAAGGTAAATGTAATATGAAAGCACCAAATATCATAACTTCCAACTTTTTGAGATAAGAAAGAGGGACATTTAAGTCATGCCCCCTGTCACACTCCTAACCACACCCTAGAAACACCCCTAGTCACGCATACCATAAAGATCCCATAAGAAAAATACGTTGTTTAGAATGAAACCACACTGGTCCTTTCTATCCTGGTTCATTTTCCTTCATTTTAACATTTGATATAATAAGAAATATATTTATAGGATGTGAATTAAAGTCAAGTAAACACATTTGTCAGTAGGAAAATATAAACATTTACAAAGTGTATATCAGTCCTGAAAGGGACAAATGAGGAAGAAAGAGGGGCAGGGCTCCCAAAGAGGGACTGTCCCTCCAAAAGAGGGACAGATGTAAGCTATGAAATATGGTTGCGCAGATTACATAACATATATACTTTCAAATTAAAATATATAGGCTTTCAAAATGTAAATTTACATTTCCATTATTATTTACATTTTATTTTTAAATATACACATAAAAACAATAAAAAGACCAGTTCTGCTTTAACTTGCTGTAGCAGCTTAATGTCCTCAGAGCAGAGCTTTTATTTCAGCACCAAGGTTATCTGTTATTATGTTCTATAAAGATCCTAAACATCGAATGGAAATGCCTCGGTTTTTTTTTCAATGCTTTTCTTTTAAAGTGGATTTCCCATAAATATACAACAGTTGGTCCATTAAAAGTCAAATTACAAATAATTCATGTAGAAATATATTTTCTGGGCAATTAGACGGTATGGTACTAGGGCAAATGTTGGCTATAATAATGCTCTACTTTGCATCTGTCTCTGTGTCTAGACTGCAGCAATTACTGCGCATTGCCACAACTGAGAGCAGAAGAAAGAAAACAGTCAATATGGAGGGGAAGGGGGGGGAAAGACCAGCACCACCACTGCTCTGTTTTAATTATCAAAATAGCACAAAGCTAAAATATTTATTAAGCTTCTATTTAGATGGAAACGACAATACACAAGTGTTGTTTAAAACAAGGTCAGTTGTTTGTGCATCTAGGAAGGGTTTCAGGTCGTGAAAAATGAAAGTCTGTCAATAGAAACCAGTAAATGGTAATAAAATACAATTATTTTGGTGTATCAGGTTACTAATAACACAGATAAAGGCAAGGATGGCTAATATTCCAAGGTATATTTTTAATAGACCATTCCACTGCTGTTATAAAATAACAATACGCCTAGATTGGTGCTTCAAAAGCAATTTCATAGTATTATTTTTTTTCCTTACTTTATTCAATTTGGCAGCCAATTAACAATGTTCAAAACTGACAAAGGTGGCCACTAACGATACATTTTGCCAAATCGTTTACGAACGATTCTTTGTATGAATGATCGGAAATTATTGTTTGGGACCACTAATGGACAGATATCTCATAACCAATCCAATCACATTAATGAAATTAATCCAATTTTCAGATCAGTTTCATTAATCTTATGGGATTGGTTAGGAGAGTTTTGTCCATTAGTGGTTGCAAGTGATAATTTATGATCGTTCATACGAAGAATCGCTCGTAAACGACCTTTTGGCAAATTGTATCGTTAGTGGCCACCTTAAAGGATGAGCTAATCTTTTTCATCCAATCTGACCCTTTCTATGTAATATATGGAAGCTGACTAAATTATCCAATCAGTATATTCTCTTAATTAAACCTTATACCACATAGATTTGGTAAAACTGGAGGAAAAAGATTGGATCATTAGTGGCCAACTTAAAGTGCACCTGAACTCTTGCACAAGACAGAAGGAAAACATGGGGAAATGCACCCTGTACATATTTAGAGAGTTTAACCTGTCTAATTCCCCCTTATTTAAGTCCAATCACAAGTTGTAATTTGATTTCTCCCCTGTGTCATCTGACTGCCACAGCAGATAAGGCAGATAAGCTCCTTTGAAAGCACAGGATGTTAACAATGTGTCTGCTTCCATGAAAGCAGGAAGAAGAAACAGTTCAGATTTATTGCAGGATTTTGTATCAGTAGTGTTGATCGAACAGTGCTCGACACTATTCGTTATTCCCTGAATAATGGGCCGTTCGGGTTCGAGTCGAGCACAGCCGAACACCGCATGGTGTTCGTGATGATGCTCGGCCACGCTGCTCGAACTCCTCCCCCCTACTGTGATTGGCCGAGCGTGCACCGAACTTGGCCGAGCGGTCACCCGGACGCGCGGCTCGCGCTGTGATTGGCCGAGCGGGTCACGTGGTTTGGGACTATAAATACCCAAATGCGCATTATCGACTCCATTTGCTTTGGTGTTTAGCTTTGGGTAGGTAGGAGGGAGCGTCAGCGTAGCGCACTTCCAGCCAGGCCAGCCACAGGTCCCTGGTCCCCAGCTTCACCGCTGACAGTAGCACCCACAGGGCCTCTGCCTCACATAGCACTGCTGCAGCCACAGAGGACAGAGCCTCTGCCTCACCGCTGACAGCAGCACCCAGCCACCCACAGAGCCCCTGCCTCACCACTGCCAGCCAGGCCAGCCACAGGGCTCTATCCTCACCGCTGACAGCACCCACAGGACAGCAGCAGTGTTGCACCAAAAGACCGTACTTTCAGTGGCAGATGGGATCAGGTGTCTCCAAAAAAAACACACTTTATTGCAATTAATTTTGTCTTAGTGTTGCACCAAAAACAGTAATTTCTGTGCCAGGTGGGATCACTTGTGTCTCTAAAATAAACACACTTTCTTGCAAATAATTTTGTCTTAGTGTTGCACCAAAAGACAGTACTGTCAGTGGCAGCTTTACACATGCATTTTGTCCTCAGGCCAGGCCTGGGTTGTGTCTCAAAGCGTGGCCTTCTCCTCCTGTACCTCCTCTTCCATCCTGCGTGCTGGGCTAGCGTTGCCGGTCCCATTTTCAGGAATATCTCATTTCTATTACATTTATCACTGCACGGCGACAAAATGCATTGCTTTACGCATGCATTTTGTCCTCAGGCAAGGCCTGGGTTGTGTCACAAAGCGTGGCCTTGCTCTCCTGTACCTCCTCTTCCATCCTGTGTGCTGGGTTATCGTTGCCGGTCCCATTGGTACTACGACAGCTTTTCAGGATCTCATTTCCCCTCCCCACCACTATTTCCAAGCCATTTTGCAGACGTTTCACTAATTTTTTGTGTTTTTTCTGGAATATTCGGGTCCCTATTGACTTCCATTATGTTCGGGATTCGGCACGAATATGCCGAATATCTGGACCATGTTCGGCCGAACCGAACCCGAATATCTGGATGTTCGATCAACACTATGTATCAGCTGTACCAAAGAAATGCTTTTCTTTAAAGGTTATTATGCTGTTGCGTATCTTTTAGAGCAGAGAGGAAGTTCTGATTTCAGGTCTGCTTTAAAGGACTTCCAAGGCGAACTTAAAAATCTATTTTTTACATACCTGGGGCTTCTTCCAGCCCCGAGCAGCCATCTCAGTCCCTCCCCGCATTCCGGGCCTCCTTGGTGTACCCGCTGTGCGGCCGTAAGTATCGTTTCCCGCCGGCGGGGTCGGCTCTTCTGTGCTTGCGCGGGCACTCGTGCATCCACATCATTTGACGCGTCCTGTGGTAGTTGTACACTGGTGCAGTATGCTCTAGATGATGTGGATGCGTGGGCATGAGTGCCCATGCAGGCGTAGAAGAGCCGACCCCACTGGCGGGTCGTCATCATTGTGGGCGGCCAGCAGGGACACCGAAGAGGACCGGGGCTGTGGCGAGAGACTGAGACTGCTGTGATGGGCGGGCAGAAGCCCCAGGTGAGTACAAAATAGATTTTTAAGTACGCCTTGGAAGTCCTTTAAGTGAAAATTCTTTCTAGGACCAATTTTAAGCCATAAAGGGGATTCCTACCTTCATTACGTAAGATGTCACCACAACAAAGAGAAAGAAAATATACCTAACAGCCAGTTTCTTGCCATCTCTTTTCCATTTTAAGGATCAGCAAGTCTTCTAAATGGTCTGCCCTTGAACTGTCTTGCTAATCCTTTGGCTTCCCTAGATTCTGCATCGCAGACCTGGAACAAGTATGCAGCCTTTGGAGTCAGAGCATATTTAAAACTGCAGATGGGGGTGGCCAAACATCCTAAAAAAGAACATAGAGACAATAGGAACCCAGATGGTGCAGTCTGTCACAGGAGGAGTGATGGAAATCGAAGGAATTTTAGATACTCACAAAGGAAGGTTGCATAAGGGGCAACAAACCACTGGTAGCAATTAGAGATCTATAACTCCAACTCCACTCAGGTGCCCAGCTGGAACTGGATGAGGTAGCTCTTGAAAACAAACTCTTGATACACCGTGGCACTGTATTTGGCCTGAGGAAGTTGGCGCAGACCCATGAAATGTGTTGCCTGTGCTTAAAGTGGACCCAAATTAAAAATACAAGATTTCAGATATAAAATCTATTTTCTAAAATAGAGCCAGTCTCCTTACTTATTGCACAATATTCTAGTAGTTGCACTGAGCAGCTGCCATTCAGTAAGTGCTTTTGAAAAGAAAGAGTACCCTGATAATCCCTCATGAGGAAATGGAGTAGTCCAAAGTCTGTCAGATCTGTCAGATTTTAACTGCCCTCTGTAAATGACAGCAATATAGGAGAAGATTAATTTATAGTGCATTTTACTCTGGAACAAATGTAGATTTTATTTGTGTGCATAGTGGTCCTAAAAATGGTCCTAAAAATGATATCTGCACCTTCAGAGCAAATTGTCCTTGGTACGGACGCCAATAAGACGCCTACCCGGGAGGCGCACAGGGGAGAGGCCTCAGTAAAACTCTGTGCGCAATATTCCTCTTCTGACATGTCAGTGCAATCTTTCAATAAAAGTTGATTGTTTTTGCTATGGCATGTTCTTTTTTCATAAGCTATAATCCTGAGAGGAGGCAAGAACCTATAAAAGTTGTGAAGTTTGCCACAGGGGTGGGGCATCTGCTAAGATCCCAGATGAATTTGGACTAGTGTTGGGCGAACAGTGTTCGCCACTGTTCGGGTTCTGCAGAACATCACCCTGTTCGGGTGATGTTCGAGTTCGGCCAAACACCTGATGGTGTTCGGCCTTTTTAGTTCGGGTTCGTCCGAACTACTCAATGCTCGCCGAACAGGGCCGAACAGGGCCCCTGTTTAGCCGAACAGGGCCCTGTTCGCCCGAATATGGCCCCCTATAGGGTCGCAGGCATAAGGGGGGAGCATGCCCCGATCGCGGGGGGGGGGGGGGTCGGAAATTCCCCCCACCCCCTCCGCTAGCGCTCCCCCCTCTGCCCGCTTCCCCGTCACGCGTACCCTCGTATGCGTCATCACGTAGAGGACGTGAGGTCAGAGAAAGGGCGGAAGTACCACAAGGGTATTACCGCTGAACCGCCCGCTGCCCGGCCTCAACGCGTCCTAGTCCGACTCCTCATCCTCACTCACCACTGCCAGCCAGCCACTGCAGCCAGCCACCGGTACTATTAACTTTCAGAAAACTTTTTTTATGGGGAAGCGGGCAGAGGGGGGAGCGCTAGCGGAGGGGGTGGGGGGAATTTCCGACTCCCCCCCGCGATCGGGGCATGCTCCCCCCTTATGCCTGTGACCCCATAGGGGGGCCGTATTGCGGCATGTTCGGGGGTCCCATTGACTTCCATTGAGTTCGGGGTTCGGGTCGAACATGCCGAACATCTGGCACATGTTCGGCCTGTTCGGCCCGAACCCGAACATCCAGGTGTTCGCCCAACACTAATTTGGACCTAATAGAGGCTCTACCCTAAAGGGTGAGTCAAATTCCATTGGGGTGTTCTGGTGGAGGTTTAACTAATCAAACCTATTAATTGAATTAATTGGAGTGCAGTGGTGTCTTTTTGTGGATTTAAATTGTGGGGATCACAACCTGCACATATCAGCGACCCACCTCATTTACAGACTTTTATGTTCAATAGACTTTATGTTCAATCAATTTTATATGGATATTTATGGAATTTGAGGAAGTTTGCCTTTTCTTAAAGGACAACTATAGGAAAAAAACGGCTCCGGTTTCTCTATGGGGAGGATCGGGTCTGCGCATGAAGTCATGACGTCGGTGACGTCATGACGTCATGTACGATACTCCCCATAGAGAAGAGCAGAGCTGTACGGGGAGGCTGCACGATCGCTGGATCCAGGCTGGGTAATGTATATAACGGCTGGATCGGGGGGATCAGGGGGTGATCTAGGGGTGCAGGCGACATAAACAAGCTAGCCTAGTGCTAGCTAACTTACAATAAAGCCACTAAAGCTATTAGATTTAGACTGGGGGACTCAGGCTAGCAAAACCTCCTGAGCAGCGTAACGTTTAGGAGGTTAAAACCACCAGGAAGCAAACAAATAGTCAAAATAATTTTGATAGTACTTTTTCACCTATTTTTTGATACTTTTTCCATTGCAAAGTGCTGAAAAATTATTTTAAATTGAAGATGAAAAATTATCTCCAAGGAGAAAACTCCGGAGAAAAAGTTAATTGCATATGGCGGGCCAGTGTCTCTAAGGAATCCTGCGGAATAAGTGTATTTTGCTCTTTTTCTCAGTAATAGCAGTATTTCATTTTATTAAGTAATCCCTGGAACTACTGATCATTTTGACTACCAGCTTCCAACTTCTGATTATACTAGTTTTTCCTGCCCAGGTTTGTAACAAGCTTGCTTTAAAATGAACCTGTAGATAAATAAAAAGTTCCCTCAGTAAAGGAAAGCTATGGATAATTCAGAGGCTTCCCCATATTTCCAAGTACGTCATTCCAGCTCTGAACCTATTCGACAAGTGAGGGACAGGAGCACAGCCATGAAATTTGAGAGGGTCCTGGGCAATTGCGGTGGTCTCAGGAGGACACGGGAAGCCCTTGGAGGATCCAGAGTTTTTACATGCGTCATGTCATCACAACTGATACGATGGGCCCTTTGATGCTGAATCTGAGTTTGGGGACTGTACAACGTCACATTTCTGTGAAATCCTCAAAAGGAGGCAAAAGGAACTGTCATTAGATAAGTTCCTTGTTAAATCTACACAAAAAAAGAAAAGAAAAGAAAAAAGGTTAGTGTGAGCCACCAGATATCAATGACTGTTATAGTGAAAGTCTTTACATTTTTGCTTTATACAGTACAGTACTTTGTATTAAATAATTTTCTATAAATGTTTTTGGATTGTGGAGTGAATCAGTTTCCATTAATCCTTATGGGGAAATTTGCTTTGAGTGCTTTGGATTACAAGTATGTTTCCAGAATGTACTAAGCCTGCTAACCAAGGTTCCACTGTACATCTTATTTCACATTTTGAAAAATGAGTTTTTGAGATCAAGAAAAAACTTGTATATAAGACGATATACTACGATCCTTTACCTATAATTTACATGTAATGTCAGATACCAGGGACTTGTCTAAAGGTGGCCACTAACGGTCCAATTTCTAGCGAAAAATCGTTCGAGCGATCTGAAATTCTGATCGGATTGGTTGAAAATAATCTCAGTTGATGGGCACAATTGATTATGAACGATTATAAAAATAGTCGTCCGATTGGATTTTTGTCAAACCAAAATTTGGATTTTCCTGATTGGTTGTGATAGATAGGAAGCAAAGATTGGTTCGTTGATGGTGTAGTGAACGATTTTTCTTCCGATCAGAATTTCTGAACGCTTGAACAATTTTTTGCTAGAAATTGGACCATTAATGGCCACCTTTAGTGTGTCATTCACCCGGCTGATCTGAGGCAAGCATTACTAAGAATACTTATTAAAAAGAAAAAAAATGAGGCAAATTACCTTTAAGATTTATATATAACTTGATCATACACCGCCTTCATTGGGTACCCTTTCTGCTGACTGATTTGGACTTGATCTATGTGTTTTTTAAGACGTAAGGCCAATTCTCATTGGTAGTTGGATCGGGGAACACTCAGCGCCGCGTCCCGATGAACGAGCGTTCCCGGATCCATCTTCCTACCCGTGGTAGCATGCGACGGCACATGATGGGTGCAAACAAGAGTTCAAACAATTGAGGCGCTTTGCTCAGAAGTCATCTGGGATATTACAGATCTGATCTGCTATGTCGCAAAATGACGTTTGCTTAATTGAGCACAATTACCCATGTTGCGAAATTACAAAAGCGATAGCTTGTCAGACAAAAAACGACAGTTGCAGGGAAAAAATTGCCTCAAAAACTGTGACGTGGGTACGTAGCTTTAAACCCCTTTGCATGATCTTGTATCTTGTACCTTCTACCTTGATGTATGTCTCCCTATTTATCTATTGTGCTGGGTAATAGGTTGCGCTTTTAAAAATACAATAAATAATAATAATATATGATTGAAGTTTGCAAAAATATTTGAATGCTGTTTTATTTTTTATCTATATAAAACTAAATTAGAAGACAAACATCAATCTATATGATTGAATCAGTGGGATCCTTTATATGAAAAAAGGAATCCAATTGGTCACTACTGGAGGCAATCCCCCCTTTTCCCCCCAGCTCTTTTCTCCAATTTTCAGAAATCCACTTCACTTCTCCAACCGGTTTTTACTCATCCAACAAAATCAAGATTTAAAACACAAAAAATTAGCACAGGCAGAATCAAGAGAGTCTCTAAAGGACCAGAGAAGGTTAAGAAATGCGGCAAGTTTTTAATCTTCTCCAAAGACGCTAAAACGTCCAAAGAGATAATAAAAAGAATATGTCGTTAAATAGCTGCTTAACCATTTAGGAGGTTGCACACATAACCTTGGATTTCAGCAGATGATTAATTGCTCTGGAAGCCAGACTCTCCTAGGCAGTGGCTCAGCAGGTATCCAGGGGTAATTTGTAAGTATAAAAGGAGGTTGGGAACTTTTCTCACACCCACATCTTTAAGATTTATTAGGTGGCAAAAAAGAGTGTGAACTTCGTAACATTGAATAAAACCTCGTCACTATATCTGATGCTTTAAAATCGTGTATGGACGTCATGGAAACAACTTATCCTGCATTCATTTTTTTTTTAAGCTTTCTTAAATTAAGATTGAAAAAGCAAAGATATTTTCTACTGATGAACAAATTTTGAACAACATTTTTCATCTTGAGTTCGTGAGCCGCCAGAGCTAGAAAATGGGGTTGGTTCTGTGTTTTGTTTCCCTGGATACCTAACCAATCTCACGCCATTTAGTTGTGAACCTTTAGGCCTATAATTTACTGTTTTAGAGTATATAAAGTCAACCTGAAATGAATGGGAGAAAAAGAATTTACTTACCTGGGGCATTTTCCGGCCCCTTGTAGTCTGTCAGTTCCGATCCTTGATGTACTTTTAGGCCTCTTGCACACTGCTTCAGATTCCGATTTGCAGTGTGCAGGGAGAAAACTGCAAAATCGGAATCGGGTGTAAAAACCGATTAAAAAACGGAATCTGAATCGGAATCGCTTGCAGAGTGCAAGAGGCCTCAGTCTGATCTGCTGTGCTCCTGTGGAGTCTGTGATCTAGTTGGGCTGTGGGCCACTGCACATGTTCTGTTCCAGGCTGCCTACCTCCTCCATCGTGCTCCCTTGGCTCAGTTACACTCTTAACAAACTGTGCATGCGCAGTAGTCCTTAACAGACTTGGACCGTGCATGCGCAGTGGTCCTTGATTGAGCGGAGTCGCCAAGGACATGCACAGTATAAGAGATGTAAGCAGAGGAGAAGGGGTGAGGACATGTCTTATGAAGATATTAGGCCTGTTTGTTTATTAATGGGCGCTAGGTGCTGCAGCCCCTTGCACACTCCCGCTCACATGCCTGCTCTGAATGGTGGCGGCACCCACGGATGCAGGTGGACACAGACAGTGTATGGGCAGTTTGGGAGCATGGCTTCTGTTGGTGTTGCCACACCCTTTGGCTGTCCATCAGAAGCCAATGTAAATCCAAGACAAGTGAGGAGAAAGTCACCTCATCCATCCTGCCACTTGTGTCACTGCAGGGTGCTGGGTTACTATTGGAAATCTGCAGTGAGTCATCTAGCACTACAATTGCTGCACCAGGTATTTTATACATTTTTTGCGCACAGCCTTTATTTTTATTTTTTATAAAATGTTAATGGGGGCCCAGAGCTGTGAGGGGGACCTGACTACTAACCGTCCCTTCCTCCAATGAGGCGGTCCATCCTTCAGATCAGGTGTTTTTGTGGCTACACTTGTTATGGGGTTATGAGTGTGAGGAGCATAAAGGCCATACTTGTTTTATGACCATTGTGAGATGGACCCCCAGGCTGTGAGGGCCACCAAGGGCATGCAAGGGAAAGGGTGTGAACATTGGGGGCCCCATCAAAGTTTTTTGGGTGGGCCCCATGATTTGTAGTTACGCCTTGACTAAGATTATCTGATTCCAGTAGAATATATCTTTCTCTATCCATTTTCTATAAAAACGTTACGCAATCTTTTCTGCACCTCTAGCAATGTTAACCTTCACTTGTTCTATGATAACCAAATAAGGAAAAAAAACAAAAAAAAGAGATTGATGGGCCGATGTTCACACAGGGGAGGGGCTGACGCCTGAGTGCATGGCTGTGAGTCTTTAAATCTAGTATCTCTTGGACAAAACACAACAGTGCACATGGTCTGTTGGCACTGTTGTGACAGCCCGAGGTATCGGCGTCAGTCAATTATCTTCATAAATGCCTCTTGTGCTAATGAGCACTTACAAAAATCACCGGACTTTTTCTGGCAGGGAGAAAAGATCAGTTTCATTGCTTGCAGAACTAATTCAGTGTACAAAAGTGAAGGCTCCACCATTGCTGCCTCTTTTACTGCCCTTTTGTCAGAGCTTTTGATGTGCAGTGAAGAGATTGGTCTGTTTGCCGCTCTTCATCCTCAGTTCATTGCTTGCCATTAACATACATATCCATATGAAAAGTTTGGTAGTGTCACTAACAGCTGTCCGGAATAGCGTTTCAGAAGGGTGGAAAAAAAAAAAAAAAGAATCTGGCCCTTCTTTAAATGCTGACAGAACTATTTAGCCCTTTTTGGCAATGATATACCTAAGTCTGAAAAAGGCCCCATTCACTGAGAGAGCGACAAGGCATAATGCTACAGTCCTACATCCACTGCCTCCTACTTTGAAACAGTCAGTTGTTCCACTTTCAAAAGGCTCAAACTTCTATAGAGCCTGAAACATTGGCTAGTCTGTACGAGTCATTGCCGACATGCATGGGTCTGCTGCAGTCTGTTATGAAGTGTTCAACATTTCCCAGGTAGATTAGTAAATGATACATTAAAAGGTTAAATGCAGTATTGAAAAGAAAACAACTTTATTTAAAACAAACAACTGAGGCACACAAAGCCCAGCATAAAAAGGAACTGCAATAGAAGTATAGAGATAAGAGAGAGACATTTCGTTTTATGAAGCAAGTACATGGTGTTGTGATATGATAAAGTTTAAAGGGAATCTGAAGTGAATATAAACTTATGATATAATGCATTTTATGTGTAGTACAGCTAAGAAATAGAAGATTAGTAGCGAAAAACAGAGTCTCATATTGTTTCCACTACAGGAAGAGTTAAGAAACTCCAGTTGTCATCTATGCAAAAGCGCTTCTCTGAGCTCACTGACTCAACTTTGGTCGGAGACCGTCCTATTTTCTGAAATACTCAGAGAAACACTGAACACAATGAAAAACAAAGAAACAGTGAGACACAGCTTCATATAAGGTTTTATTGCAGGGGAGTTCAAAGAGTCATTAATTCTACTCTGTTTCATAGTTTAAAATGCAGTGTGTGGTTTGTAACTGCAAATATGACAGAATAATGCAATGTTATAAAAAAAAAAAGATATATAACTAAAAATAAAAACATAAGACTCTTTTCTTTGCTACTAATGTTCTATTAATTATCTGTACTACACATATAATTCATTATATCATAAGTTGTTTTTTTTTTCACTTCAGTGTCACTTTGAGTAAGAAAAATGACAGCAGTGCATGGAAACCAGTAAAAAAAGCAGCAGGCCAAAGAGAAACAGTTGCAAATGTGCATTAGTGATAATCTGAATATCTGCTCTGAAAATAATTTGATTGGCAAGGGTTACCAGCCTGGAACTTCTTTTGTGTTGTTATTCAAGTGTATTATTTCTCTTCCAGGTCACATCATGGTGCAAAGACCCTGGTGGGGCTGCCTATCGACCTGCCTAATCTTAGATCTACTAATTATTATTATTTATACTGGTACACCTAAGCCCGTTTAAAAACGGGCTCTAGGTCTGTGTTGGAACACCCCCCTCCCTCCCGTTTCCGCCCCTCCGCTCTCCTCCCCTCCCTCCGCCGTGACCGCCGCCACCGCGTACAGTAAGCACGCGTGCTCTGGGGGCCCCCGTTGTTCAATTGGCTAGAACACACTTGAATGTATTTTCCCCATGCAGATTAAAACAGACAGCAGTGAAGCACTGCAGGCATTTTCTCTATCAATTACATTAGCTTCTGTGCTAAAACATGCATGTTTTCACACATACAGACACACATGGTGTGCAGAAAATGCATACAGAAAATTGACAGAGGAGTGTTTTCCCAGCCTCAGCTTATTATACTCACTCTGTCCATCTCTGATGGAGCAGAACTGGCTCTGCAGACTTCTCCAGCATCAATACAGTACAGAGCAATTGGGGAGTGGTAGAGAGGTTGGGGACTTAGTGCTGGTGCTTTACACAAGAGCCTGCTTCACACGGAATAGGGACTGTCTAAAAGTCATTGTGTACAAAACTTTGTATGATTCGTTATCAGTAGCTGAGCAGATGCAGCCATTAGAACAACTGTGCAGAGAGCAGAAAGTTTTTCCTCTCCATGCCCTTAGTTGTCAGTCTCTCAGGACAGGATAAATACATTTCTCCTCCCACTGGGCCCCCTGTACCTTCTGGAGCCCCATGCGGCTGCATTGCTGCATCCCTTTCTATTGTTACGCCCCTGCATGGGGGTTGTATGTACTCCTCATTTTTGCATGTGTTTTCTTTGGGCTATCTGATCTCCCACCACAGCACAAAATCATACAGATAAGTTAATTGGCTGCAATTGACCTAAAAACTATGATGGACATATGTTAACCGTCAATGGGGATTAGATGGTGAGCTCCTTTAAGTACCAGCTAGTGACAGAACTATGTACTGTTTAACATGCTGCAGAAAATGTCAGTGCTAGAAAAATGCTAAATAAATAAAAAAGTTTCAATTTCTCAATGATATTTCTGATAAATTCTGATCAAGATCAAAAAAAGAATTGTGGTGCATTGATAGCTATGTTCAATGCCTGAAACAAGTTTTCCTCAGCGCTAGTATTCAGTCTCAGTTGTTCACACAATATGATTCCTGCAGATACCCAGTGCTCAATACAGGGACAAGTGGCTTCCTCCACCAAATCATAAACTGGAGTCAGGGGTTGCTTAACCAAAAGGGGACAAGTTATTCATACACACAGTAAAATTCACATTGCATATTATTATTATTATTTATTTATAAAGTGCCAACATATTTTCCGTGGCACTGCACAAAGTAAGAAACAAACATCGGGTACATAATACAGACAATAGTGTACAACAATATACAAGATACATAATTAGTGACAAAATACAAAAACACTACAAAATATCTAATTGGTAATGACAGTGATAAAAGTAACATGATGAATAAAATGTATAATGATTTCAAGACCAAATCTTAGGTTTTAGTGGTACATCCAGGTTTGGTTCTAGACTTTTTGCTGCCTAAAGCAAACTTGTGAGGATGCATGCCCCCCTCCCCCCTCGATTTCGAAGGATCGTATAGCACCCAAACATTTCACCCTCACTATAGGTAGGTAGCCAGGTATAGGTGCCTCCTGTATAGGGTAGCCAGATATAGTTGCCCTGTTATATGTAGCTAGTATAGTTGCCCCAAGAATAGTTACCCCCAGTATAGGTAGTATAATTGCCCCCAGTACAGGTAGTATAGTTGCCCCCGTATAGGTAGTATAATTGTCCCCCAGTATAGGTAGCTAGTATAGTTGCCCCAGTACAAGTAGTATAGTTGTCCCTGTATAGGTAGTATAATTGCCCAGTATAGGTAGTATAATTGCCCCCTATAGGTAGTATAGTTGCCCCGTATAGGTAACCTGGAGGGGGTAGCAGTCAGGAAGGGGGGGGGGGGGCAGTGGGCACAGCGGTGGGGAGGGTCAGACCCCCTCACCTGGGCCCCTCCGTCCACTTTCCCCCTCCAGCTATGTGCGCAGTGTGTCAGCAGTAGGCGGGGAAGTAATTACCCATCTCCTCCTTCTGCGTTCCAATCGATGCATATTACAGCTCGTCTCCTCCTCAATGCCACTCACTGTACTTGCGCAAGGACCAGCAAAATATTAACAAAATCGCCTCGATTCCAAAACACACAGATTCCAAAACAATCCAATTATGGTTCTGGGTTCCAGGGCTTGTGCAGTGTGTGTCATACTCACGTGGCTCTGCTCCGTCCGCGGCGTCCTCCGTGTGTGGCTTCAGTCCTGCACTGGTGTCCGGCTGTCTCTATGCACGCGATGCACGCACGCGCTGCCCGCTGTGGTTTTGCAATGACGGTCGGGGGCGTGCGTGCGTTCGTGCGGAATGGCGTCAGGTCATGTGTACGCATGCGCGGGGCTATGGCAGACATTCATACAAATGCGCGGCATTTGAGATTGCGCACCAAGTGCTGTCCTGCCTCTATAAAAGGCGGTCCTTTCCCAGTGTCCAGTGCTGTTCATTCAGCTAGTTGGCGTTCAGCGGTTCGCTCCTGACCAAGCCTGATTCCTGACTGATCTCCTGTTGTGACCCGGCCTGTTTGACTATCCTGAATACCTCTCCTGCCCTGACTCAGATTGTTTACTGGATTCTGCTCTTGCCTGCTGCCTGCCCTGACTCGGATTGTTTACTGGATTCTGCTCTTACCTGCTGCCTGCCCTGACTCTGATTTTTTTACTGGACCCTGATCATTACCTATCTGCTGAACTTGGAATTGATACTGGATCTATCTTCCTTGAAACTTCGCTGTGAGGTGTCACTGTTTTCTCAACCACCAGCTGAGATTATCCCAGTAGTGACCTAGTGAACACTAGGCAGCTAAGTCCAGCTTTCCCCTCGGGGTTTGCTGGTGAACACCCGTGGGCGCTTAGATTCCACTACTGGGTAACATCTCTTCCTTCAGTGGAAGAGTCAACAGTGTCCGAAGACATAACAGTAAAAATCTGTGTGTCCTGTCAGTCACATGCTCCTGATATCCAATAGCAAGCTTAGAATGTGATGGACAGGCAACACTCAATCACAGCACACCTACAATGTGTTGTTAAGATTTAACCCTAACTGGAGGTAACTGGAGGTTTTTTTGTATATAACAGGGACTTATAGTTTCCAAGGCATTTCACTTTACTTTTACTTTCTAGCTGACTTTCTCCTTTACTTCATGTAGCATAGAGACACTTTCTTAAAGGATACCCGAACTGACATGTGACATGATGAGATAGACATGTGTATGTACAGTGCCTAGCACACAGATAACTATGCTGTGTTCCTTTTTTTCTTTCTCTGCCTGAAAGAGTTCAATATCAGGTATGTAAGTGGCTGACTCAGTCCTGACTACAGTGTGACCATCACCGATAAGAAATTCCTCTTTTTTACCTCTTTCTTGCTTTCAGAAGCCAATTTCTGCTAGGAAAGTGTTTTATAGTTGGATTTTTTTTTATTAGTGAGGGTCACACTGTAGTCACTTCCTGTCTGAGTCAGGACTGAGTCAGCCACTTGCATACCTTATATTTAACTCTTTCAGGCAGAGAAATAAAAAAGGAACACAGCATAGTTATTTGTGTACTAGGCACTGTACATACACATGTCTATCTCATTATGTCACATTTCAGTTTTGGTATCCTTTAAAGGCCAAACCTAAGTCAGTTAATAGGACTGACACGATTGCAATGCAACTCCAAGATGATATTCATATTCGTGCTTTACTGATGTATTGAAGATTGCTGATGATTTATGCATCTGTATTCCTGATGAAGCTAAATAAAAGTTCCTTAATTGCTTGAGGTGTCTGTGGTTCACCTAGAAGTATCTGCCAAAGCTGTGGGAGTTTTCCGCTACTAAGTGCAGTTCTTATACTGCTGGTGCCGAAAGTGGTTACCTCTGGACCCACTAAATCACTTTCTTTCAACAGAAATAACTGTTTATACCCCAGAGGAGTAGTATAAAAATGAGAAAAGGGAGTATTCTAAATTAATACAGATCAAAGCAAACATGAAGTGAAAATAAAATTGATGAAATAAACAATTACATCTATAGCCATACTGCTAAATAGGAATTTACTGGAATCTTATAGACTTACCATATTTTTGCACCATAAGACGCTACTTACCATAAGAAACCTTGGTTTAGAGGAGGAAAAGGAGAATAAGTCCTGCCTGGCTACAGGGACTGGGAGAAATACTTAAAGCGGAACTTCAGCCTAAACAAACATACTGTCATTAAGTTACATTAGTTATGTTAATTAGAATAGATAGGTAATATCATTTTTTACCCACCCTGTTTTAAAAGAACAGGCAAATGTTTGTGATTCATGGGGGCTGCCATCTTTGTCATGGGGGCAGCCATCTTTTTGGTTGAAAGGAGGTGACAGGGAGCATGAGACACAGTTCCAACTGTCCTGTGTCCTGATTACCCCTCCCAGCAGCACACGCTAGGCTTCAAATGTCAAATTCAAAATGTTAAAAAAAAAAAAAAAATTGCACCAAAACAGCAGAACGGGAACAACAACATCAGAAATCCCATCATGCTTTGCACAGCATCAGAGAAAAAATGCCCGGGCAGTTTTCTTTTGTGCAGCTAAAAATGATACTTGTATAAGAGAAACAAAGTTCTGATGCTGTGAAACTGTTAAAGAAACACCAAGCCTTTTCAGTGCTGCTGAGTTGATTTTTATTCTGGAGGTTCACTTTAAAGTGGTTTAAAAAAGGATATGTCAGTGTCACTTACCTCTTCTCAATGACCACGCTAACGTAAGGTCAAAAAATTACTTAATTTATGGTCAAAGAAACAGTGTCGTTAGAGTAGTCATGCATTCAGTATTTTTGTCAAATTAAACATCTAAATTATTAAATCTAATTCATTTAAACTGTCTGACAGTGTATGGTTATGCTTAAAATGGTTCACGCCACTGGTTGCCAGAAATCGTTTCACCAATGTCAAATGCTTTTCTGCTACTGAGTATCCCATCGGTTCATTGTTGAGTTGCGTTTTGAGGCCCAGGGGATATGGAACCGCAAAGGCAGCCAATGATAGAAGCTTCATGCAGCATCTCAGACAATTTGGTCAATTGCAGCGCTTGCACAATCAAAGGTAAACACATTGAGATAAACTCCACCATTCTTCTCAATACGGGGTGCAGTGGATCCAGGCGGTGAACAACATGAACGGACGCCAGCAGGTGCCCGTGTGATCCAGCCATTAATGTCTCATGCACACTTTACATTCCTGTCACCCTTAACAACTGTTACTTCATTTTTATGGAGTCAGCCTGTACTGGCAATGGAGAGAGGAGAAGGGATGACAGGTGAACACATGAGGGAGCAGATAAGCATGACCACAATGCTCTTGTTTGTCACTTGCGATTTAGCGATATGTTTTCTCCATTGAAAAAAAAAAAAGAAACAAAAAACAAGCCTAGTGCAATTCTCAAGTGAATGGTCGTTAAAGGGGCACTATGGCGAAAATTTGTAAAATTTAAAATATGTGCAGACAAATAAGAAGTGTGTTTTTTTCCAGAATAAAATGAGCCATAAATTACTTTTCTCCTATGTTGCTGTCACTTACAGTAGGTAGTAGAAATCTGACAGAAGTGACAGGTTTTGGACTAGTCCATCTCTTTATAGGGGATTCTCAGGGATTTATTTATTTTCAAAAGCACTTAGTGAATGGCAGTTGCTCTGCTGTCCAACTGCAAAAAAACTGTGTAGCAAGCAGGGAAGCTGACCAGCATCATTTTTTAAATCTTTTTTTAGGGAATATATTTATAAAGAATAAAAGCCTTGCTGAGAATCTCCTATAAAGAGAGATGGATTAGTCCAAAACTTGTCGCTTCTGTCAGATTTGTAATATCTACTGTAAGTGACAGCAACATAGGAGAAAAGTAATTTATGACTCATTTTGCTCTGGAAAAAACGTACTTCTTATTTGTCTATATTTGCACATATTTTAAATTTTAAATTTTTTTTTGCCATAGTGCCCCTTTAATTGTAAAGATTATATAGCCCATATTCAATTCATCTTTTCTGTTGAATCGTCTCACCTTACTTATTAACTCACAATTTATCTCTCCTTAAATGACTTAACTCATGGTTTATCTCTCCTATTAGGCCATATGCAATTAACTTTTTCTCCTGAATTTTCTCATACACAATATTTTAACACCTTGTTAATAAAATGTCTTTTAAACCCCTGACATGCAAAAAAAAAAATCGATATTATTTTGTAACTGTTTTTGTTACTTTTTCAATAGCAAAGTGCCAAAATGTTATTTTCAAAAGAAGTTGACTAATTATCTCCTAGGAGAAAACTCTGGAAAAAGTGAATTGCATTTGGGCACTTATATGCAATTAACTTTTTCTCTTGAGTTTTCTCCTAGGAGATATTTTTTCCTCTTCTATTTAAAATAACTTTTCCGCACTCAGCAATTGATAAAGTACCAAAAAGTAGTTGAAAAAGTACTAACATAATTATTTGGAGCATTTTCTTGCTTGCTGGTGGTTTAAAAGGCATTTTATTGACAAGTTTGAAAATATCACCTGAGAGAAAACTAAGGAGAAAAAGTTAATTGCATATGAGCCTTTCGGTTTATCTTATGAACTACAGTAGCTCTACTTATTTGTTTATCTCATGCATTAGCTCTCTTTACATTTAAGGTGAAAAATAAGTAACCTTGGTGAATCAACTCGATTATGTCCTTTATTATTTTACACCCTGTTTGTTTTCATCATTTTAATGACACGGTTAGTGTTAATCATAGTAGATCCTAAATTGTATAGCTCCCTTTTATTAACAGTATACAGTAGTACGTTTATACCCAATTTCAATGGAAAATAGAAAGCGATGTCCCGACTCCCTTTCCTAGTTCTTTTGGTGAACTAGCATTAAAAGACTCACGTGTTAAAAAAAGAACAAAAACGTAAAAACGTACATTCACTCAAGAAAAGGGAAAGTGAAAAAAAGGGGAAAAAAAAGTATATGACTCCAAACATAATGAATAGCAAGCGTCTTCCCAATCACTTGTTTTGTGGCACAGTTTTGTCAAACTTAGAAAAGAGCACATTTGATTGATAAGTGCTTCTCCGCCCTCCCCCCTTGAGTTCATGACCTCCGAGTCATAATTTACAATACATTGGAGGCAGAGGTTTTTCAGAGTTTTAGTAGACACATCATTGTTGGTGTTCAAGGGCCTGACATAAGTGCAGTTTTCATTGCAAGTGAGAATACTCTACATCTGCCATGGCAGGCTGGCAGGCAACCATCTATGCAGAGCTAATAATGCTTAAAAAAACTTTCCTAGATAGTTTTACTTATCAGTGTTACCCTAAGATTATAATATATTACTGCACATTCTTCTAGGAAGGAATACATTGCTAAACAACAGTCAGTTACCAAATCAAAGTGGAAGGGAAAGAAACTTCATAGTTGCTATTCACTATTTCTCTTGAGTTTTTTTCTAAGGGCTATTTTTTTTAATTTTCTCTTTAAAAATAACTTTTCAGCACTTTGTGATTGAAAAAGTACCAAAAAGTAGATGAAAAATTATTTTGAGTTTTTTCTTGCTTGCTGGTGATTTAAAGGGTATTTTATTGAAAGCAGGAAATTTAGGCGCCGGTGGCTAGTGGATGATTTGGGAGCCCCCATAGGCGCTAATGCAAATATCGTTAAAATGGCACCCAAAGCAGAAATTCGGGCGCCTGATAAATATCGTTTTCAACACTAAAACATTAAAGTTTTTGAAATAAGTTATGGTTTTGAAACTTGCAATGTTATAGTTTTTGTCATATTATTTTGTTTGTATGTACAAATTTCACATTATCAGATATCATTATCGTTTCTGTGTTTGTAAGGGTGTATGTGCAGTGGGGGTTGTTAGGGTTAAGCACCACCAGGGGGGTCTTAGGGTTAGGCACCACCAGGGGGGTCTTAGGGTTAGGCACCCTGGGAGTTTTATGGTTAGGCACCACCAGGGGGTCTTATGGTTAAGCATCACCAGGGGGGTCTTATGGTTAAGCACCACAAGAGGGGTCTTAAGGCTATGCACCACCAGGGGGGTTAGGGATAGGCACCACCAGGGGACGGTTCTGCGTTAGAGTAGGGTTAGGTTACTTGCAACGCTATAGTTTTTATCATATTATTTTGTTTGTATGTACAAATTTTACGTTATCAAAAATCATTATCGTTTCTATGTTTGTAAGGGTGTTTGTGCAGGAGGGGTGGTTAGGGTTAAGCACCACTAGGGGGGGGGGGGTTCTTAGGGTTAGGCACCACTGGGGGGGTGTCTTAGGGTTAAGCACCACCAGGAGGGTCATAGGTTTAGGCACAACCAGGGGGGTCTTAGGATTAGGCACCACGGGGGGTGGGGATGTGTCTTAGGGTTAGGCACCACCGGGGAGGGGATCTTATGCTGGGAATACACGATTCATTTTTTAGCTGATTAGATGGTTCGATAGATAATTTCCGACATGTCCAATATCCCTTTCGATTCTTTTGCCGCTTGATTTCTGATAGAAGTGAATGGAAAAAAATAAGAAAAACGAGCGGAAGATAAGAGAATTGACTGCAGAATCGAGCGCCAAAATGATCGAAAGATGAAACGCACGGCAGAAACAAACCATGTATTCCCAGCATTAGAGTTAGGCACTCCTGGGGGGGTCTTATGGTTAGGCACCACCAGGGGAGTCTTAGGGTTAGGCACCACTAAGGGGGTCTTAGGGTTAGGCACCACCAGGGGGATATTATGGTTAAGCACCACCAGGGGGGACTTAAGGCTATGCACCACCAGGGGGGTTAGGGTTAGGCACCACCAGGGGGGTCTTAGGGTTAGGCACCACTAAGGGGGTCTTAGGGTTAGGCACCACCAGGGGTATATTATGGTTAAGCACCACCAGGGGGGTCTTAAGGCTATGCACCACCAGGGGGGTTAGGGTTAGGCACCACCTGTGGAGGGTTCTGTGTGAGAGTAGGGTTAGGTTACTTGCAACATTATAGTTTTTGTCATATTATTTTGTTTGTATGTACAAATTTTATGTTATCAAATATCATTATCGTTTCTACGTTTGTAAGGTTTTTTGTGCAGGGGGGGTTGTTAGAGTTAAGCACCACCAGGGGGTCTTAAAGAAACACTGAAGTGAGTCTAAATTCCCTCTTTTAACTTGTTGTACCCCCAAATTCCCCCTGCAAAATACACAACTTTCTTGGTCGTGGATTTTGGAGGCAGAGCTATGAGCCGCAGCTCTGCCTCCATGCGCGTCAATTTGCCGGCGTATCATCGGCGGTCAGCTGGGATTGACGCACTGAGAGGCAGAGCTACAGCAATTAGCTCTGCCTCAAGCAGGAAGCGCTCCCCTGACACTGGAGAGGGGATTTGGGGGTATAAACCTCCGTTTTGCCGCTGGATAGCAGCGTTTTAGCTGGGTTTATAGTGATGAACATAACTACAAGTTAAAAAGGGAATTTAGACTCACTTCAGAGTCTCTTTAAGGCTAAGCACCACCGGGGGGATTAGGCACCACCAGGGGAGGGTTCTGTGTGAGAGTAGGGTTAGGTTAGGTGTATTTTTGAATAATGAAATGGTTTTTAAAGCAAATATCTATTCATTTTAATTTCCCGTCTGTTTTCCAACGATACTTATCGTTGCTATGTTTGTAGCTTCACTTCGCGCCCAGTTGAAAACAATTGTCATTTATTACGATTTTGTTATCCACCCATGCCCATTTTCCTTGCTCCTCTAATTCATGCATGCATTGTATTGACAAATTCTGAAAATAGCACCTAGGAGAAAATAGCACCTAGGAGAAAATAGCACCTAGGAGAAAATACCACATCCTAAAAACTACAGATAAGTTAATTGCCCCTCCTTCAAAAAATAAATATTGGCCTAAGTCTACAATACTATAGCTATTGTAGGGGTATACCTGACCAGACACTATATGTTATTTAAAACATTACAAATTACAATGCAAAATTATGCATAAGTGAAATTTCGGGTCACCACTAGTAAATGATGTGAAACACTTTGGACTTGATTCACGAAAGTGTGATAACTGCTATCACAGCAGTTATCATACGAGCTGCCGCGTGCAACCTTTGCGCGCGGCAGCTCGCGTGATAACTGCTGTGATAGCAGTTATCACACTTTAGTGAATCGAGTCCACTGTGTGACAATGTCTAGTTAGGTAATTTAATGCACACTACAGTTACACTTAATTAACACTGTACTACAAAGAGAGTGATGTTAAACACTTTGTGTGACTGGTGACAAAAAAATGTTAAAGTACAGTGCAGTCAGTTTATCAATCACTTTGTTTTAACACAGTGACCGACTGAAGGGCTGTAATGGCCCATACTCACAGGCTCCAATTGTCACCGCAACACGGGGCGCGCACGTGTTGTGGCGACAAGTCGCCCGTGAGTATGAGGCGCAACACGGGCGTGCACCCTGAACCGTCGCTCGTCGCTGCTGTCGCCAGGCGATTGGCGCGGTCAATCGCCTGGCGACAGTTGCCGCCGCAACTCCGCCACAACTGTCTCTAGTCCGCGTGGGTATGCCAGTTGCCAGGTCCCTTCCGCCGTGTGTATGCGGAGGGACCTGGCAACGAGCTGTCGCCGGCCTGTCGCGCACACGCTCCTGTGTGCTAGCGACAGGCCACAAATGTAGCCTGTGAGTATGGGCCATAACAGTGAAACAGCCACACACACCACACCATACTACATGGGTGGTGTGGTGCACTATAAGCTAGCTACACACCACACAAAAAACAGCAACAAAAAATAACAGCAGGACTTTTGGGCTCCTTAGTTGGTGGACTGCAAGGATAAAAAGCAGCTACGCAGCACGGGATCACACAGAACCCCTATCATGTGTTCCTACACTGACTCCAGGCAGACTTTTAAAGGTTTTTTCTTTTTTATGGGGGTGTGTAGCCCGTGTGGTAAAAACGCTAAATTGGCTGTCCTGTCCCACCTGACTTAAAAAAATAATGTCTCCATGTTTAAATATAAGGCGAACGTGAACTTTGCATAAAATTTGCGGCAACAAATGTTTGCCGTGAACTGTTCACATGTTCGTCCATCACTAATACCCAGCCTTAGAGAATGTTTGCAATGCTTCACTTATAACAACGTTTTTTTTGTTATTGTTTTTATTTATCTATTTAATCCCATAGGTAGTATAATTATATAGTATGATTACATCTGTGATTTTTTAGTTAGTTGCAAGATTGCTTTCCTACATTTTGGGTGTGCATGACTCCTCGTAAACATATTTCTCTCAGGCTGCAATTAAAGAAAGTGGAACTGTGATTAGTCCACGGCGGGGGGCAAAGAAAAAGGCACCCTTGAATCAAAATGGGGGACCTGACCGCGCTTTATTGTCTTACAATGCATCAGTTTATAGCTGAAACCTGCTTACCGCCCTGCACTGCAAACCATGGGAACTGCAGTCGGGTGGAAAGTTATTCCTGTCTCTTTCTTTCGGGAGAGAAGTAGCTTTAAGTATCGTAAAGACAATCTAAAGCTTCTAAAGATCATCCCAGTAACTGAGACATTTTAGATAATCTTTAGGGGACTTTTTGCATCAGCTCCTTCTTCTGCCTTTTATTTAGCATTAAGAAGTAAGTTAATGATGAGCTCCCTCTTTATTTCTCTCCCCTTGTAAGCCAAAAGCGCCTGTTTAAGTTAAGTACCACCTCCCTTTAGCACTTGGGAAAGCACTCAAGAGGGATTTACTTGGCTCTGTGTGCATGACACATAATGAAAACAATTTTACGCTGTGGAGAGAAGTATTGGCCAATTACTGATGTGACGGCCACCTGCAGGAGCGAGCCCATAGCGGCAGCATTGGCTGTTCATGAATATTTTATGGTGTGATGTTATTTTGAATGGCTGGGGCAGGTGAAGAGGGCCAGGGTGTAATAAGTAACTCTGCTGGAGACTGTGTAGCAGTACTGTTTCTCCGCGGCAGTCCATAGTGTAACAGCAAGGAGAATGGTGACCCCGCCTGGGGTGTGGGCAAGGCCAGCTGAAGCTGAGGCGAGGTGATGTGACAAGTCATGGTGGGCACTTTTTGAAATCTCTTGTCTGCAGATTTCACACACGATGTCTATCTTGAAAGGCCTCTGCATCCATCTTGTCTGGTTTAATTTGATAAACTGAGTGTGAATAAGGATTAAATGAGAACTTTGCAATAGGCCCAACTTGTCCTTATTCCTTAATCCAGTTAACATATTATACTATAAATGAGAAGGAAAAGCAGGGGAAAAAACATTTATTTCCAAGCGGTGTTTACCGAAATAGAATTATGATGAAGCACGCTGTGCATGTAATCAAGACAACATGGCTGCCAAGCTGATAAGCTGCACCACAGAGTGGAGATAAATAATAAATAGCGGATATCTTTGTGTGGGGCGCTCGTGTTGCCTCTCAGCAGGAACTTGTAGGGCACATGCATCAGAGCAGACCTCACGGAAAACGTTCCTTTCAGAGCTCGCATGGCACGCATCAACTCTTTCTAATAACTACTATACTTCTGTTGCATCAAGATGGGTATTTTTAAACATACTTTTTCAATAATTTTAATTGTCTGCATAATAATTATTTTCATTATTATTATTATTATTTTTTTTTTTTTACTTAACAACCCCAATTTTATTGGAGTTTAGATCCAGAGTAACTTTTAAGTAAGCGCGGAATTTTTTTAATTTGTTATTACTTTTAGGCCCCTTGCACACTATTGTGTCAGGTCATGTCGCAGTGGCCATTAGTCTCTGTAAGAATGACTATGGCCAAAGTACCCGTGGTGCGATGCGATCCAATGGAAATGCTTCGGATGACGCAGAGGCGACAGAGACTCTGCAGTGCAGAGAGATAGCGGTGTGGCGTGCATGTGCATCCTGGTGAAGTTGCGGAAGTTGCGTGATGCACTTGTCTGTCTGTGCGTCTGTCCTGTCTGTCTGTCTGTGTGCACGTGTCTTTTAGATGTCAGATGTCTACGACGTCTGATATAACTTGCACGCACATTCGGGGGGGGGGGTTGCATGCCGATTACTGGTCAAAGTATCAGAGATTCTGATACTGGCATAAGCATGAGTGTGCCCAGGTTGCCCAGCAAGGGGTCCACTTGCCTATCTTTTTTCGGAGACTGAGAGTCTACTGACACAGTCAGCAAAAATCTAATTTCTTGATTCTAGAATGCTAATTTTATTTTAAATCAGTTCCTATCACTGATCTCTCTGTGTCCACTACTTTTAAACGACCTAAACAAAATCTGCCCCTTCCCCCTCCCATGCAAAAAACCTGAGCAAGTGTTATTGGAGGTTCCTTTCAATACACTTGAGTGAACCGACTACCGTATATTTACACTGTGAGCTGGGCTGTAAATGTCCCGCCTTTTTATCCTTCCCAAATAAAACTAGTAAAACTGAAACATCAGAAGATAATGTGTCATCCTAAGACAATATACAGTACTTACTTCAGTTTCTTATTCTCTGCAAGAATAACGATTGTTTGCTTCTTTTTCTAAATCTTTTAGTTGGGATGGAAATGAAGCACATTTGTTTTGGAAAGTAGAGTGTTGCTGGAGTGAAGAATTCTTTTTAAGCGGACCCACTGTTGCATGGCTAAGCCTATTGTCCTCTCCCACAGCTTCAAGTCCTTTGTAAACCATCCACACATTACAAATGGCTATCCCACTCTCCTGAGGATCCTGTCTCTGGAATTTATATAGCTAAAGTCCTCCTGCAGCAGACTGAAAAATAATAGCACATTACTGTTATTGTGATTGCTGTTGTGATTATTATTACTACTATCGTTGTTAAGATTATTATGTTAATGAATTTATGGTATTTATTTTATTTCTACAGAGATGATATACCCCACAGAGTATATGTAGTTTTTTCACTAAGTGTCCCTCGGGTTCACAAACTAATCCCTACTATAGACACATATGCATCATTGTATTCCCCCGTTAGCGTAAGAAACCCTCTATGAGATTGGCCTTGCTGCCGGCAGAGGAGCTTAGCCACATGCCTGTGGATATGTGGGACAAACAATCTCATTTTGGGGAGATGTTCTTCTTATCCGGTGGCTATCTGCGAGTTTGAGCCAAGTCTCTTTAAACGTTTTTCCTCTGTGATTCTGCCCAGCCTCTTGTGTTAGTTATCAGTGTGATTGAATGACTCTGGGGGATTCTGCTGGTGGTCTCCTCAGATATCTGACTGCACCCCACGAGGTTTGGGCTCCACCATTAGCGTTGGGACCCCTCTATGAGAGTGGGGCTTTCCCACATGCCTATGAATATGTGGAACGAACAATCTCATTTTTTGGGGATGTTGTGCTTATCCGTTATCTGTGAGTTTGGGCCGAGGTCTCTTTAAATTTTGCTACATGTCCATCTGTTACACTCATCTCCTTGGGGATTCAGTGGTGGGTCCCTCTTCCTCCACAGCATCCTCCAATGACATTTCCAAAACACTACTGGTATGGTGTGGATGCCGTCCAGTCACCTCTTTGCCACGTATGCTCCCAGTCCCAGGAAGGTTGTGCAGCATGTCGCCCCTCTTGTGTGCAAGGCAGGGGGTAAAGTCACAGCACTGGCCGTAAAAGCCAAGGTTATTTAAGCCCTGACCAAAAAGCATCCAGTGCTGTTTTATTTTGTTGCCACACCATTCTGCCATCCTGACTTATCAGTCAGGAAGTCAATTCTGTGTCTCAACAACCCCTCCTGTCAGCTTCTCCAAACAGTCCTGTCCAATCTGTCCTGCATGTCCTGTCTACCCTGCCAGTACCAGTGTCCAATCTGTCCTGCCTGTCCTGTCTACCCTGCCAGTACCACCTGTGCTGTCCAATATGTCCCACCATTCCCTCTTGCCCAGTCCACTCAGCCAGTCCCACATGTTCAACCTGTCCTGCCATTCCCTCTTGATCAGTCCACCATACCAGTCCCACCTGTTCAATCTGTCATGCCATTCCCTCTTGCCCAGTCCACCCTGCCAGTCCTACCTGTTCAATCGGTCTTTCCATTCCCTCTAGCCCAGTCCACCATGCCAATATCACCTGCTCAGTCTGTCCTGCCATTCCCTCTTGCCCAGTCCACCCTGACAGTCCCAACTGTTCAATCAGTCCTGCCATTCCCTCTAGCCCAGTCCACCATGCCAGTCCCACCTGTTCAATCTGTCCTGCCATTTCCTCCTGCCCAGTCCACCCTGCCAGTCCCACTTGTTCAACCTTTCCCGCCATTCCCTCTTGTACAGAGGAAAGATTTTACAAAGTGCAAAAACTGACTAAATAATGTAATGTACAAATAAATATTGAAAAAATAAGCAATTGTAATCATTATGTTTTTTTCACTACACTTCCTCTTTAAGGGAAACAAGCAAAAAAGAGGGCACTCAGCGTTTGTGAAAAGTGACCTGACCAGCAGGCCGAGGAGTGATCTCATCTCTATGGTGTGCTGGCTAATCCATACGGGTGTAACAGCTCACAGGCTTGTGTCCCTTTATGCCGGGAACCAGGCTTGTGGCAAGTGGTGTACTCACAGTTCCTCCTCTCCTGCTGTCAATCAGTCCATATGGGAAACCGCTCTACCCTGCCTCTATCAGGGTAGCCATAGAAGTAAGATTACTCCTCGGCTGGATGGCCAGGTCACTTGTCACAAACACTGAGTGCACTCTCCTCTTTTTTGCCTGTCTCCCTTAAGGTGACCACACACCATACAATTTTTAAAATATCTGTTCAATTCAATTTTTCTGACTGATTGTAACATTTAAAAAATCTGACCAATGTACCACACACATATGTTTAATTTTCCCCCAATTATGATAAAAATGATTGGAAACTCTGAGAAAATTGCTGGGGTGTGTATATTAATAAATTGACATACCCTACAATCTTTAGAAAAATTTAAGAAAAATTTCCAGCATTCCGGATTGATTAAAATCGAAAAAAGGGAAATCCGATTGCATTTTTCTATTGAAAAAAAGCTTTCGGTCGGGAGATCCGATCGTTTTTATCGAATTGCCGTAAAAAATACTATTTTATTGTATCATGTGTGGCCACCTTTAGATCCAGTCAAGCCATCTTGAATGGACTTACAGAGCAGCACCTAATGCACCAAACATAGACTCTGATCGATCCTCCTGTAATCCAGGAGTACAATCCTCAATGGACTCTTCTCACCATTTGGAATGTTGGCTGAATTTTCAAAGTTCTGAGCCCTTAATACGCTTTTAACCCGTTTTTTAAATAACATTGGTCCCTAATATTAATCAATCAGATTTCAGCTGTTTTTAATATCACCACAAAACATTTTTGAAAAAGTTTGAGTTTTTGGTTGCTACAACACAAGCCCATCGTGTTTCTTGGCAACCACAAAAAAAAAAATGATGCAGGTAAACATATTCAATTATCATTGTTTGCACTGGGATATTAAACTGCCCAGATCTGTAGCAAAGTTCACACACACAGAGTTCTAATTGTCATTCACCAGATAACTGTTTTCGTCTTTAGCAGTTAAAATTTAGTGGATGTCCGCTACAGTTCACAAATAATCCTGTTAAAATAAAAAATAGTCAAATCTAGTTAATTCGAGGTCAAAAATATGTTTGAAATTCTAGGCTGTCTTCAGTGCTGTCACTGCAGAGGAAGTTGCTGCCAAAAATGTTGAAATGCTGGTTCTCATCCAGATCAACTGCATAAATAACATCTCTTGCATTCACAAATGATCTGCAGATGTTCATAAAATAGAGAAGTTTACGTATCATCAGCAGAGACACCTAACAATTATATACACTGATGCATAGATAATTGTCGGAGGAAACACTGAATTAAGTCATGTGCCCACTTTACAATATTTTCCAAATGCATTTATAAACTGAAGTAAACATTTCAAAGGATGTAGCACTAGCATTGCTTCGATAAGACATTTAGAAAAAAACACATGATGAGAATTATTCAGTAGAAGAGTACAAGGAAGAGCAGACTAAGGGCAAAGTGCGGTAGTCGTAGGAGTCAATCAGTATCCACCCAGTGCTGGAGTCACTGCAACAAAGCTAAATGTAGTACTTTGTATTCAGTCAATTGCTTATTGTGATGGTAAAGAAATAAAGCCAGCTAGCGGTGAATGTAGTTTTTATTGCTTGAAGGCCAATGGTGGGTATACATATAGTAGATGTGAATGACTATGGCCTCAATTCACTAAGCTTATCTCCTGTCTTTAATAACTCTTCTAGAGTTGTTACCATGGTGATAAGGCATGAAGTATACAGGAAACATTTTACCTCAGGCAAGCCTAAAGTTAACTCTTCTGTCTTTAAGTTAACTCTCCAATCCTTAAAATAACTACAGAGTTAAAGACAGGCATGTGAAAATAACTACAGAGGAGGTAAATTAACTACAGAGAGGGTAAAGTAACTACAGAAGAGGTAAAATAACTACAGAGGAGGTAACTTATGGAATGAAGAGATAAGATTACTCTCTCACTGTGTGGAGGTAAGTTTTCTCTTGCCTTATTATCTCCAGCATGATCTTAGTGAATTGAGGCCTATGTCTACCCAATAGTGATCATTGACCGCCATGCCACAGTGCTCCATTCTGTATACGTCACCCACAACACAATTCTTTCAAAGACTTTGAGGGCCCGTTCTCACTGGGGAGATTAGCGAGTGATTCCCGAAGTGCTAGCGCTTTTTAAAGCGCTAGCACAATAGAAACCTAATGGCAGTGATCTCACCGTTGCAATTGCCATCGATTGCGGGTGTTACCTGCAGCATTTTGCTGAGATTCTCGAATGATCACGGTACAGTGCTTAAATAAGCGCTGATCGCGATCGTCGTGAATCCTAGGAGTGTACAGTGGTTTTACCTTGCTAATCGCGCTAATCATCCACGCAAAATGGTAGCTCTAAGCGCTACTGCTTTGCTACTTTGTAGTGAGAACGGGCCCTTAAAAGTATTTTTGTTTGTGATATCACGCAACATCGGTTAACAAAAATGTGTTAAAAGATGTTGAGATAATTTTGTTAAACGATTTGTTTCCCGACGCACGCCACCCTTGGCGATCATTTGTTCAATCCAGCCATGCTGTATTGAAACGTGGAGGATCGCTATGATTCTCCTTGACTTTTATGGGTTTTGCTGCAATCGTTTAAATGTTTAGTTTACGATGGTACCAACGACGCTTGCAAATTTGGCCAGATGGATTGGGGAACAATTGATCAATGGACGAAATCTCTGATCCATCTGGCCGCGGGTACTCAGCTTTATATTAGATCTTAGTAGTATTCCTCCCACTGCGTCAGTCACAAACTCTGTTTTGCTGGTGGCAGTAAAATGCTGTGGAGTCTCACACTTGTGTCTCTACTGTCCGAATCTAGCATGATAGCATCTAACCTATTAATAATATGTTGTTATGTAAGCATACCTAGACTGTCACTGACATTAGATAGAAGTTGGGTTGCTGTGCAGACATGCCTGTTATTTTCTAAAGAGAGAGGTGAAAGCAGAAGCATAGGGGACCACTTTGTACCAATTTACCTAAAAAATAATTGAATGGGAGGACAATTGGAGGAAACATTGCCTTAAGCCTGCCTCTTCCTGTCTGGAGACTTGGCTTCAGCTGGGTTTACAGGGACTGGGGACAATGAGGAGAGGAACAGACAATGCACAGAGATACAGTATGTGGATCCAGCATGAACATAATTCTGTATTTAGCTTAGGCAGCTTTACCTCTGTTCAGGTATACTTTAAGGTTAGAAGAAGAGTGGTGAAAACTGTAAAAATTAATCAGGCTCGAAAATGAATCAATTCACTAATGATATTAAATCAAATGCAAAAAGAGTAAATATGGAGAGTCAAAAAAGAAAGAAGACTGAGAATATTGGAGTTCTAATAGATTGGGCAAGTGACTCGATTGTGTAAGATGAAACTGAAGCTAAGACCAAGCTTATTCTGTGCATCTCACTTTAAAGAGGACAACTTTGTCTCATAACACTTACAGCATGTAGTAGAAGAGATGAAGGAGGCACCTTACCTTAAAGAGACTCTGTAAAAAAAAACCCTCTGGGGGATATTTACCTCAGAAGGGGGAAGCCTCAGGGTCCCAGTGAGGCTTCCCCCTCCCCTGTAGCTTCAGGGAATCCAGCGCTGGCTCCCCTGAACCATCCCCCGACAAGCTTGACAAGGATTGATTTATTTACCTCCCCGGGATCCAGCGCAGGCACAGTAGCAGCTCTTCGTTCGAGCTAGCCAGAAATAGCCGAGCCTGATCGTATCCGCTCTACTGCGCAGGCACAGAAGGACTCGCACCTGCGCAGTAGAACGGATCGATCGGGTTCAGCTATTTCTCCCTTAACCTGAAGAGTGGCTAGTGCGCCTGTGCTAGAACGTTGTAAGTTAAATATTTACCTCGCTGCAATTTGGGGGGTCCTGGCAAAACAATGGAGGGACGAAGTAGGACGGGGAAGCCTCGTTAGGATCCAGAGGCTTCCCCCTCCCAAGGTAAGTATCCCCTAGAGGAGTTTGTTTTTTAATTACAGATCAACTTTTAAAGTCCCTTTATTCTCAAACTGGGTCAATGATACAGTGGTGAGTGTACATGGTGAGGGTTACAAATTGCAGCCTGACAGCTGTTTCGCATGCATAGCCTCTGACGAAGCAAGTTCTACCACAAATTTGATGGACTTTAATTGAGAGAATGTCACTTGTGCCCTTTGTCAGCTGCCCCACTCCTTGGGGCATCTGGTGCCACAACTCTATATTCACAAATCCTTTGTCTCATAATACAACTGTGGGACATTCCTAGTCAGCTGGATAGCATATTGGTAAAGCTGTTGCCTTTGATGTAGGATTTATGTCTTTAACCAGGGTTGGAATGCTGGCTCAAGCCAGTACATAAAACAGTAAGGAGTCTTTGGGCAAGGCTCCCTAATGATCCTGATTGCCCGTAAAGGGTACCCTAAGTGGCTGAAGCCCTGAATTGCTTTGAGTCTGCCAGGAAAAAGTGCGATATAGATGTTCTGTGAATTGTATACTTAATTCAACACTAATACTGAAAGGTGAGCCACCATGTTTAAAAATCAAGATTGAGAAGGCCCTTGGCCCAGATGGCTTCCACTCCTGAGTATTATTAGAATTGCATTCAGCTTTTTTTTCAAGAAGGAAGAAAAATCACAACCTGGAAACAACAAACCTGTAAGCCTAACATCAGCTATGTGTAAACTGTTTGAAGGTATCCTAAGGGAAGCTATAAAACATTATATGGTACAGAATAATCTTATTTCTTACTAAAGATAGGTCTTTTCTGACCAACATGCTCACCTTTATGAAGTGATCCACAGACAGCTCATGGTGACCCAGTGCTATCTGGAAAGTATAATGGGCTAAATGAGACAAAAAAAAACAGCCTCTGAGTAAAGCTAAATGTAATTTTGCTTTATTAAAACTAAAGGTATTTGGGATAATTCAGCTTTAAATGAGCTACTGTGCTTACCCATGAAGCATCATTCCTTAATATGCAAATCATCCCTTTCCACTCCTAAAGCAAGGCTGCACATCCAGAACTGCTTGTGTAAAGTGCACCTGTAGCTAATCAGTTTTACAGAGCCCCACCAACACAACGTACATACAGCATGTTTCGGACGTATTGGTCAGTGGGTTCCCACAAGTATCAGTTATGGTTCTAGTCTTCTTCAATTTATTAATTAATTACCCAGTAGATGGAATACAAACTAATGTTGTCGTCTTCACAGATTATACAAAATAATGTAAAATTATCGGCACTCAGCAGGAGAGTGACAAATTACAAAAGAATCTTTACTGCTTGGCTCAAGTAAATGGCAAATAAAATTTAATTTTGATATAGGTACAGTCATGCATCTTGGCCACACCAATTGAAAAATACCCTGTAAAATATATAGTATATAGCTGGAAACATCAGAAGGAGTTGGGAAAACTGGCTGCAGTGGCTGATAACAAGTTAAGCAATTAAACACAATGCCAAGCAGCAGCTAAAGAAGATACAATTCTGTGATGCATAAATTAGGGGATACAAGCACAAGATGCTTGTATACTGTACTCCCTCTGTATAAATCACTTGTGAGGCCACATGTAGAGTGTGGAATACAGTTTTGCGCACCACACTGTAGGAAGGACATCACACTTTTAGAACAAGAACAGGTATAAAAATAAGCAATAACCTGATCAAAGGGATGGAAGGTCTCACCTACCAAAAAAGGCTCGACAAACTGGGCCTATTTAGCTTGGTAAAGGAATTACTTAAAGGTGACCTAGTTAAGGGATATAAATATTGGGCTGTACCATAACAAGAGGACATCAATTTGTAGTCAAAGGAATGGAGATATAATGACCTGTTTAGAGATGGCCCGGACGGTTCGCATGCAAATTTTTTCGCGCGAACTTCAGTGGTTTGCGTTTGCCTTGAACCGCGAACTATATGCGAGTTCGACCCGCCCCCTATACTACATCATTAGGCTCAACTTTGACCCTCTACATCACAGTCAGCAAACACATGATAGCCAATCAGGCTACACTCCCTCCTGGAGCCCCCTCCCCTTATAAAAGGTAGGCAGCGTCAGCCATTTCACTTACTCGTGTGGCTGCAGTAATTAGAGAAGGGAGAGCTTGCTGCAGAGAGACATAGGTAAAACTTAGTTAGGCTCTTGTTAGGCTTGTTAGCTTGCTCCTTGCTGATACTTATTGCTAAAAAGCATCCCTCAACAGCTCTTTTGAGAGCTAATGTTGTTCTTGTGATCTATTTTGTGTGTGTGTGTGTGTGTCTCACAGACACTTGTGTTGCATATACAGCCCTGTCAGTCAGTCGCAGCTGGCCCTTGGCCTCTTGGTAATTCCTACTGTGCCACTGCCAGGCCCAGCACATTCAGTGCCTACCTTTTCACTGCACATGTGTGACAGCTGCACATTTGTAATACCAATCCCTGCATACCTGTTCAGTGCACCTACCTAGCTACATGACCGCACGCAGTGTTATAACCAGTCACTGCACCTGTTCACGGTACCATGTGTGTGTGACAGCTTCTCATTTGTAATATCAATCACTGCATACCTGTTCAGTGCACCTACCTACGTGACCGCAATCAGTGTTTATTATATACCAGTCACTGCACCTGTTCACGGTACCTGTGTCTGAAAGCTGCACATTGTATTAATACCAGTCACTGCATACCTGTTCACTGCACCTGTGTGACTGCACATTGTATTAGCCAAGTCAGTGCATACCTTTCACTTCATCCCCCCCCAATATGGGCAAAACAGGCAGAGGCACGCCACCCGGCAGTTCTGTTTGAGGTCGTACTGTCGTGATTTTGTGCGGCCCTGGACCAAAGTACAGTGTTCAGAAGGCGCGTGCCATCAACCCACAAGATTGTCAGGACGTAGTTGACTATTTAGTATTTAACACAGAACACCTCATCTTCTTCAGCTTCCGCACGGAAGCGTGACAAATCTTCCTCCTCCTCTGATTCTGGCACACCACTTAACACTCAGTCGTCCGCCACCCTCAAAGTGCCATCACCCCAGGGCTCAGCGGTGTGCACATTTTTTTGTGTGTCTGCCTCAGATGAGAGCAATGCCATCTGTACTCTCTGCCACCAAAAATTGAGCCATGGAAAGACCAACACCCGCGTAGGGACAACTTCCTTACAAAGGCACATGATGACAAAGCACAAACTGTACTGGGATGACCACCTGAGGAAAAGCAGCACACAAAAGCAAAGCCACACACCGCAGTGGAAGATACCAGGCGCAATTATTTCTCAAAAAAGGTGATACCCAAACTGTACCGTGATATTAAAAGGCAAGTGGTGTCATCTCTGGCACACAGTGTTGGGTTAAGGGTCCATATGACCACGTGGTCTGCAAAGCACGCTCAGGCCTGCCAGAAGACTAAGTCAATCCCCATACACAACTTCTCTGCCTGCATGCCGTGTGACTGCCTGCCCCAACACTAAGTCGGTCCCCACACAGCATCATCAGGTGGACCTGCCAGCACAGTAACTGGGCACGATGATGAATCCTAATTTTGCTTCCCCCTACTGTTACCACACTGTGTAATGTAGTAGAAGCTTTTTGGCTCAGAATAGAGCCCTTCTCCCCCCAATGTGAGTGTAGGGTGTGCATGGTGAGAAAATGAAGCTAATATACCGTATATACTCGCATACAAGCCGAATTTTTGACCCCCAAAAAGTGGGTCAAAAGTTGGGGGGTCGGCTTGTATGCGAGTCTGTTGCTAGTGATGGTGGTCCGAGCCCCCTGCACTAACCAATCCGCCCCCCCCCCCCCCCCCCGCACCCGCCGCTACTGCTGCAATTACCTTGCCCGGCGCCGCTTCTTCTATTCCCCTCTTGTCCGGCTCCGTAATTCACTGCAGCGCTCTTCACGGCGGCTGCAGTAGAGAGAGAGCGGTTCCCATAGCAACCGCCGCTACAGGAAGCCGCGCTCTCCGCTGCTTCCTGTCTGATCACAGCAGCCGCCGTGAAGAGTGCTGCTGTCCTACGGAGCCGGAGAGGAGGGGAATAGAAGAAGCGGCGCCTGCTAAGGTAAAAGCAGCGGCGGCCGCGGGGGAGAGGGGAGGCTGGGGGCACTATACTAGCTATACTGGGGCACTATAATAGCGATACTGGGGCACTATAATAGCTATACTGGGGCACTACCTAGCGATACTGGGGCACTATACTAGCGATACTGGGGCACTATACTAGCGATACTGGGGCACTATACTAGCTATACTGGGCACTATACTAGTTATACTGGGCACTATACTAGCTATACTGGGGCACTATACTAGCTATACTGGGGCACTATACTAGCTACACTGGGCACTATACTAGCTATAATGGGCACTATACTAGTTATACTGGGCACTATACTAGCTATACTGGGGCACTATACTAGCTATACTGGGCACTATACTAGCTATACTGGGGCACTATACTAGCTATACTGGGGCACTATACTAGCTATACTGGGGCACTATACTAGCTATACTGGGCACTATACTAGTTATACTGGGCACTATACTAGCTATACTGGGGCACTATACTAGCTATACTGGGGCACTATACTAGCTATACTGGGGCACTATACTAGCTACACTGGGCACTATACTAGCTATAATGGGCACTATACTAGTTATACTGGGCACTATACTAGCTATACTGGGGCACTATACTAGCTATACTGGGGCACTATACTAGCTATACTGGGGCACTATACTAGTTATACTGGGGCACTATAATAGCTATACTGGGCACTATACTAGCTATACTGGGGCACTATACTAGCTATACTGGGCACTATACTAGCGATACTGGGCACTATACTAGCGATACTGGGCACTATACTAGCGATACTGGGACACACTAGGGGAATAAGGCGGCCAGCATTTCCTACCCCCAGCTTATATGGGGGTCAATCATTTTTTACTGTTTTTTTAAGTAAAAGTAGGGGTGTCGGCTTATATGCGGGTCGGCTTATATGCGAGTATATACGGTATGCATGTTCTACTAAATGTATTAAAAATGCTTTCAGTTATTCTTTTTTTTTTTTTATAAATAATTGAATTAAACAGCACATTTTACATTTGGCTGGAGCCCAGCTTTAAGCTAAAAATGAATGCATATCTAAAAGCTAAAAGCCTACTTAGCAGAAATTCACAGCTAAACTGGCATGCAAAAGAGTAAATTAATCTTCATCTACCGGCGTTAAAGGAAAATGTGCGATTATCTTTATTTGCGGTAACAATTCGTGACAAATGAGCTGACCGGACGGTTTGTTTCTCCAGATGAAGGACAAGCCGGAAAAGACAATGGCTTTGCATTTTTAAGTTAATCAGTAGCCAAGTGATCTATTTCTCAAAAATAACTGGATTAATCAAAGACGCCGGCGAGGAAGCTGGCTCCTGCTCCCTCCACGTGTGGATGAAATATACATAGCATAACAAAAGCCAACGCCAGCTATCTATATCCCCCAGAAAAGCACCTGGAAGATTAAAGTTGTGGACATAGCATTAACAAAGTAGAGACCACACTGAATTAATGAGCGTCAGAGATAGACGTTCATTCAAGTCTTAATTTATTTTTCTTTCCGAGCTCATCCTTTAAGAAAATGACAGTGTCTTCTTATCGATTTTACACTCAGAGATCAATCAGTATTGCCCTGACTCAGACAAAATTTACAGCGTCCTCTGACACAGCCTGCAGCAGTCAGGCCTAGGCAGACACTGCAAGGAAGCAATAGATCATGTTTGTATGTAGAGCCTGACATGCTTAAAAATAAGCTAATCTGGAGTGGAATTTCCTCCTTTTTGACAAGCTGCTGTGCCCAGCAGATCGCTCTGCTTGTTATAAATATCTCTTCCAGCTCCACTATTAATTATAGCGTTCGCACAGGATGCGTTTATTTGAGCCCGCAGGGTGGTCATCTGTGCTCCGTAGTTTTGTATTGTACAGTATATAAATGAACAGATCACTGCTACTTGAAGAGGAACTGTAACCAAGGATTGAAGTTTATCCCAATCAGTAACTGGTACCCCCTATCTAGGGCCGGGCCAAGGCAGAGGCGAGAGAGGCTCCAGCCTCAGGGCACAGTGTAGGAGGGGGCACACAACTCACTCAGTCATTAATCCCCTATTGTGTTTGAAGCAGAGGGATAAGAAAAGGGACACATGGCAGTGACTGCAAACCAGATAACTAAAGATTAAGGTGTTGGGGGGTTGGGAGCAGCAGTTAACAGCAGTTAACTTCCATCTGGAAGTGATGAGGAGAGTAGACTTAGACAGTGTGACCCTCAAAAGATTAAAAAAAAGGGGGGAGGCATAGGGGTAGGTGGCTTAACAGAAGGTGTTCAAAAAGGAAAAGCCCACCCACTCCGATGTCTGCTGCCAAATCTGAGATTGTGGCTAAAGAAAGTATCAGAAGGAGTTAAGATTTGTAGGTTTGTTAAACTCAGGGGACCACTTGAGTCTGGCAAATGTTAGTATTGTTAGTATTTCTTCTGTACAGGTGCTCAAGAGGGCAGAAAGGATGGGACACCAAACACTGTTCCAGTAACAATTAATTAGGAGGTAACAAAAACAAAAAATGTTTTGGGGATTGTCCTTCCTCGGGACTACAGCCTCAATTCACAAAGCATTGCCGCATTCCGTAATGCTGAAAACAGCTGATTTTACCGATCTCCTTCCGAAATTCCAATTCACTAAACCTATTAACGCGCAGAAAATGAAAGTTACTGTCTAGTGGGGTAAATTACGGCCTTGTGTGGTAAATACCTCAGAAAATGAAAAGAAATTGCAATTCACAAAGATTAACGCATTAGGTAACTCAAGCAAAAGTCTTCGGTATTTTTCTCCAGCTCTGACCAGCCAATAACTCACTTTCGCCATGCGCTAACATTGACAGACAGCCAATAGGGGGGAGAGCCACACAGCCCTGCTATTTACCCTGATTTGGTCCGACACCCTGGAAGGCGGGACTTTACTGTGGCAGAGCAGGGGAAGGAGACATTTCATGAGGCTTTTCTGCATCCCTTTAAATATGAAAATCTGTATACCCTTATACAGAATAGCTCCCCCTGGTGGCTTCAGCACATCTAAAGAGATATCAGGGATGCACTGGACAGAAAAATCCTTACTCATACACACAGCTCCCTGCCATGGTAAACTGTTCAGTAAATTACCGAACTTCTACCTCATGTGGAAAGTCTTTAGTGAATTTGGAACAAAAGTGTAAAATACAGAATGCAGTATTTTACCAACCTAAATGATTTTACCAAACTGCCCTTAGTGAATTGAGGCCTATGTTGAAACTAAGGGTACAGACATTTCCTAAATTTGTGTTCACTTATCGATCTAGAAGTCAATCCACTGCACCTTACATCCTGGCCTTATCCTTCTCACTCATGCCACACCACCTCTTGCCCATGCCATGCTGTTCCTGCTCCTGTCACACCCATGCTGCCTCCTGGTATTACCGTAGAATGACCTCTACTCCAAACAAAAGGCCTAGCAATTGTCATGTGAGGACCAGCGTTCTATTATCAAACTTTTATTTTGGAACATGCTGGAGCTCAGAGGAGCCCTATAAATAACTGCTGTGAGCTCTGCTGAGATAACAGAGCTGCATAGTATGCAGGCTCAAAGTAAACCTGAAGCAACCTAAAAAAATTGCTTATATACTCAACTAAGTAGAGTGAAGGCTCTGGATTCCACGGAGGCTTCCTGGCTCAAGCCTCTGCCCCCGTTGAAATTTTTTGACCAGCAGGTAGAGTGCGTTTTTTACCCTACCTAGGCAGCCTTCAGAAGTACTTGTGTCCTCGAGTCCTTTCGTAGATGAGCAGATCTGTACTGCGTATGCTTGAGTTTGGCCTTGCGTAGGTAGGTGCAGTACAGGTTCAGAAGCACTTGGAGACACAAGTGCTTCTGAAGCCTTCTGAGGAGTTTCAAAGGCACACATTTTGAAGGGGGAGGGACTGTAGTGGAGACAGCGGGGGAATGAGATAACGGAGAGAGGACCGGGAAGGCTAAAGTATATGGGATCCAAAGCCTTGCCTCTTCTTTTGTGAGTAACTAAGTCTTTTGTTTTAGGTTACTTCAGGTTTAATACCAGTTAGATATGCTGGGACTTGCCCAGATTTACCTCACAGGAGCCTATAGGCACAGATGTATTAAGTAGGTAGAGGAGTCAATGACTGAAGGGAGATCTCATCAGTGGAATGCTGAGAGCCGGGAGAGTAACATCTCATTTACAATCTCATCAGGACTCTGCATAGGAAAGGGAGGGGAGGGAAGTGAGCTGCCTTTCCATCATCAGGCGCCTGTAGGCACGTGCCTAAAGTGCCTAATGGTAAATCCGGCCCTGTGCTGGGACCACCGAAAGTAACTTGTAGAGGATGAAACAAAGGGCAGCATGTGATGGGAGGCAGACAGGCATATGATTGTATCCAAAACTGTACCTGTCATGCTACACTGATATCATGTGGCTGTATACCTCTGCCACTGTGTGAGGTGAGTCCTCTCACTGCTTTCATGAGGATAGCAAGGGCTGCCGGCAGCAGACTGTGAGAGGAGGAGACTAGGTACACCAGGATGTTCAGTAATGGAAAGTGGCCTAGGTTGAGAAGCCTTATAGAAAGGCACATACAGTAAATGAGGCCATATACTGTATGGTAGTTCCTTAGCCACTGCCCTGGAGGAGTCACAGACAAGGTCACTGTGTAAATGTAAGCCCTCATAGATACAAATGAGGAACAATAGCAATGCAGATACCAGTCAAGATTCTCCTGGACCACCTTGGTGTTGGACAGACACACACAAGCAAGTCCAGAAGCAGAGGAAAATGACTGCAAAATTATGCTCACCGACGCTCTGACTGACAATACCTTCAAAACCCTGTCATATAATAAATAGAAGAATAACTTTCCTCTGTGATTCGATCCTTTGTTTATCTAACATTACGTCTCCTAATGAAATGCCTATTTAACCTTAAATGTCTTTTCTTTCCTCAGCCTCAGTGTATAAAACTTGGTAAATTGCACCTTACAGTAGCATTTTGGAAGGCAGAGATTCTGCCAAAGGGAAGAATTGAATAATATCAAATCCGTAAATCCAGCTTTTGTGCTCCGTTCGAGGGACCCATACAAAGTTAATACGTTCCAAGTGATGTCTGTTGTGAAAAACGCATTTGGAAAACAGGGTTCGCAACAAAACCCATTTCTTGGCTTCCAAGAATCGGAGCTGCCGGGTGGCTATACTTTAAATGAATCATTACATTGTATCAAAAGAGTGAAAATCAACAACCAGCATTTTTCTCTCACTTGATCATCAACAGAGAGCTTGGCTTTAGCTCAATCACTTTTATTAGTGGAAAAAAAGGCAAAAACAATGAGAGAAAAGAAATCTTTAGAAAACTGGCACGCCACAATGCAAGTCAAAACTGTGGGGAGCGCAATGGTGCATCTATTTCCACTTACTGTATTAAGGAATGGCTCAATTGCAGGCAGATTCTTTTTTTTCCCCCGATGTACCACTTGTGACTAATGATATAATTTCCTAAATCGCAGACATAAATACATAAAGCTGCCACACGGCGGTTCTGTATTATCTCATATTATTCTGTATTGTAAAGGAAGCAGAACGCTTCTATGCATAGAAAGAAAGTTAATTTTTTTGAGAGAAAGGTAATTTTTTTTCCACCGGAGGTTTTGAAACGCGTAAATGTCAGCGCTGCTTTGAAACATTACAGAACAGTTCAGTTTTTTTTAACCCTGTGATTGGATGCACCTGTCTTGGTCCACAAAACCGTTTAGACAACAGTATGTAACTGTATGAGAGATTACGGATAAAATATATTGTAGCATTAAACTTGAAAACAATAATGAGAAGGCTCCATTAAACCTCCAGAAGTGAGAGAGATATGATGGCTGCTATATTTATGTCCTATTAAACAATACCAGTTGCCTGGCAGTCCTGATTATCTTTATCAAGAGGGGGTGAGGTGAACGTTGACCTTGGGACAAAACAACGGGAGCCCAATAGCGCAATGTGTCACTATTATCTGGAATGAAGGAATAATCGACAGGAAATATACTCACAAAGGTGGGTTGCAATGATGGGCAACCACCAACCTGAAGCAGATGTAAATAATAAGCCCGTCTCCACTCAGGCAATACAGTGCTAGCCAGATGGGAGTTGGTCGCACTCTTAAAATGCCACTGCAGACCAAAGACATAACCCCCTTCACTGGAATGAGGGGGAGGAAAACTTAGCATAACAGGGATGAAGAAGCACCCAGGATGAATAATACTTTGTTAAAAGCACATAAAAAAAAGAAATAGAAGGCAGTCAAGCGGCCTGCAGGCAGAGATGCTGTGTGGGGACCGACTTAGTCTTGGGGCAGGCAGTCACACGGCGTGCAGGCAGAGATGCTGTGTGTGGGGACTGACTTAAGGTGCCCATACACCTAACGATTTTCCCGCTGATATACAGCAGATTCGATCACTGTGATCGAATCTGCTGTGAAATCGTCGCGCAAACGCTGACTGAATGATCGATTTCCGTCCGAAATCAATCGTTCCCGTCGATTCCCGTCGATCCATCTGAGCGGAAGATTTTTCTTGAACGCCGGCGGGTCGGGAGTGCGTCGATAGCAGCGTTCGAATGCCCGACAACCAACGCAATACAGCGGAGATACATTACCTGTTCCGGCCAGCGCGACTCCACCGGTCTCCGCTGTCTTCTTCTCTGCTCCGGGCTCCAGGACTGCAGCTGCACTGAACTTCCTGTCCCGGCAGGAAGTTTAAAAAGTAGAGTGCACTCTACTGTTTAAACTTCCCCTGGACAGGAAGTTCAGTGAAGCAAGCCAGCCGGACCGGAGAACAGCTCGGAGAAGAACACAGCGGAGACCGGGGGAGTCGCGCCGGCCCGATAAGGTAATGTATAGCTGGTGGGCAGGCGGCAGCGGCAGCTCCACAGATTGAGATCCGTTTCATGCACAAATCGATTTACAACCTGTTTGCAGTACAGGCAGCCATACGATCCCTCTCTGATCAGATTCGATCAGAGAGGGATCTATCTGTTGGTTGAATCTGATGGCAAATCGACCAGTGTATGGCTACCTTTAGTCTTCGGGCAGGCCTGACCGTGCTTTGCGGACCACGTGGTCAGATGGACCCTTGACCCAAAGCTGTGTGCCAGAGATGACACCACTTGCCTTTCAACATCACGGTACAGTTTAGGTATCGCCTTTTTTGAGAAATAATTGAGAGCAGGAGGAGGAAGATATGTCACGGTTCCGTGCGAAAGCTGAGGAAGATGAGGTGTTCTGTGTTAAATAGTCAACTATGTCCTGAAGATCTTGGGGGTTGATGGCACATGCCTTCTGAACACTGTGCTTTGGCCCAGGGCCACACAAAATCACGACAGCACGACCTAGGACAGACCTGCCAGGTGGCCTGCCTCTGCCTGTTTTGCCCATATTGGGGGGGATGAAGTGAAAGGTATGCACTGACTTGACTAACACAATGTGCAGTCACACAGATGCAGTGAACAGGTATGCAGTGACTAGTATTACAAATGTGCAGCTGTCACACACACACAGGTACCGTGAACAGGTATGCAGTGTCTAGTATTACAAATGTGCAGCAGTCACACACACAGGTACCGTTAACAGGTATGCAGTGACTGCTATACAACACTTGGTGCTGTCACGCAGGTGCACTGAACAGGCAAGCAGTGACTAGTATTACAAATGAGCACACCTGCAGTGAAAAGGTAGTCACTGAATGTGCTGGAACTTGCAGTATAGGAATTAACAAGAACCAGCTGCGACTGACTGACAGGGCTGCACATGCAAGTGTCAGGGGGCCACACAAAAAAAAATAAAAAAACAAAACAGATCACAAGAACAACATTAGCTCTCAAAAGAGCTGCTGTGGGGTGCTTTTTAGCAATAAGTATCAGCAAGGAGCAAGCTAACAAGCCTAACAAGAGCCTAACTAAGCTTTCCCTATGTCTCTCTGCAGACTGCAGCACCTCTCTCTTCTCTAATTACTGCAGCAAGGAGGAGGAAAATGGCAGACACTGCTGCTTTATATGGGGGGGGGGGGGGGCTCCAGGAGGGAGTGTAGCTTACTAGCCTGATTGGCTACCATGTGTCTGCTGACTGTGATTTAGAGGGTCAGAGTTGAGCCTAATGATGTAGTATAGGGGCGGGTCGAACTCGCCATAAATTTTGAGGTTCAAGCCGAACGCGAACACCTAAGTTCGCAGTCGAACTGTTCCGGCCATCTCTACCCCCCACAAGTGTCTTTTAACTAGAACTGAGATTATTTTCAGTACATATTGGCAACAGTGTGGCAGATTTGTCAGAACATATGCAACTGGAGCAGTTACCCAGATCACCAATCACATTCTTTGTTTTATTTGACTGACGTCTGATTGTTTTCTTAGATCAACCCAAAACATGGATATATACTGTAAGTACAGTATGTATGTTTTGCATTCGCACTGTATGGGTTAATGATGGGTGTGTCACTGATTGTGTTTGACTTCCTGTGGGAGGGTTTATAATGATGGGGTTTACGCTGCCAAACCTGATGAAGAGCCTCTGCTTGAAAAATGTTGTGTGAATTGCTTCTCAATACACTACTTTGAAGTATTGCCTTTGGTGTGCCTCCTCAATCATTGCTTTCACTTGGTCAACTTTCCACAGTGTTTAGACTTAATTTCCTCATTCACCTGGTCCAGAAAGTTAAAATAATACTGTGTCCAGAGATACTAGAGCCCTGAGGTAGGTAGTCCACCAACAGAATACCTTCTTTGTCACTGAAAACTGACACCATGACTTTTTGGGCAATTACTTAGTGTGAAAGTTCTTTGGCTGTGGGGACCCACTGTGGCACGACTCCTTTGACTGTTCTCTGGTTCAGGATCATAGATGTGGAGCCAGGTTTCATCCTCAGTCACTAACCTAGCCAAAATGTCTTCAGGACCTCAATCAGCTCATGGGCAGCATTGCAGTTTGCTAGGTCAGTTGAGGATTGGGGAGGGCACTGCTGGGCTTTTCTTCAACGGTGAAATGCCCAGTCTTGAAACAAGAAACACAGGTTTTGACATTGCTGTAGGAAGATGTAGAAGCTTTCCAGAGGCGCCAATAGAATAAAAGTCACTTAAACGAGCTTAAAACCGATGGGGCAGTGGTGGGCCTATCCCATCCATGCAGACAAAGCAAACAAAGGAAGGACTGTGGCATCAACAGTCAAACAACAATTTATTTATACTCCACAGTAAAAATAGGCAACGCGTTTCACGGGCTCAATCCCGCTTCATCGGGCCAATCAAAAAGGAACATACAGCTTATCAGCATCAAAACCACACTGAGCGCCTCTGTGCGCCTTGCTGTAGGAAGGACACTTCTTCCCCAGTGTTTGTGACCTCTCAGTGTGAATGTCCTTAGCAAACTTTCACTGAAGAAACAAAAATGTGATGACCCATAACTCCAATGCTGTAAACTTTTCTTGTGCCTGTGCCTCTACTGTATGTCATCTGGGAGGTGCCTTATAGCATTGTTCAAATTGTCACTTGCAGATGCTGTACAGTACTGTAAGCCCCGGCAATAAAATGTGTTTGCTGCTCTTTTCTCTTGTTGCCTTACAGCATAGGTTTCGTGAACTCCAGTCCAGGCAGGGGCATAGCAATAGGGGTTGCAGAGGTTCCGACCGCATCGGGGCCCTTGTGCCAGAGGGGCACCGAAGGGCCCTGCCTCAACTACAGTATTAGCTCTCTATTGGTCCTGTGCTCATAATAATCACTTGTATAGATACTTTGAATAGTTGTAATCTTTAACAAACTGTTCCCCATCCCCCTCTTGCACCTCTGACACTGTAGTTGCCATTGGTGGCAGGTTTTGGTGCTCCGTATCAATTGTTATGTATAGAGTGCTTGGGGGGCCCCATTGTAAAACTTGCATCAGGGCTCTCAGCTACTTAGCTACGCCACTGAGTCCAGGGCCATATCCATTCCAGTGTTGAGGATGGACTGAAAAATAGATTGATGAACCAGACCTTTCCCGATCCAGTACCATTAATTAATTTGGGCTGTGCCAAAAATGCGTGAGTACTGGGCATGAGCTCCGCAGAACTCTGCTGTTCACATTCCAAATTCCAAGGAAAACTTGCGGGCCACGGCAGTGGGGCAGTTAACTTACCCTCGTCACCTCCTACAGCCGATGCACTCCACATCATGATCCATCTGGTTCGGACTCTCCAATGTTTCCTCCTTCAAACCCGGAAGGAGAAATAATTGGAGTGACATGGAATGCGATGGAACGTGACGTGGAGGGCATTGCCTATAGTTGGTGATAAGGGTAAGCTAACTGCCCCCCTGCCATGGCCCGCAAGTTATCCAGAAACAGAACAGCAGAGCTCTGTGGAGCTCATGCCTAGTGAGGACCTCGGCCCTTGAGGACTTGTGTTCGACATCCCTGCTTTACAGAGAGCAGGAGTATACATCCAAAGTATGTATATATATATATATATATATATATATATATATATATATATATATATATATATATATATATATATTATATATATATATACACACACACAGTATACATACACATATTTACTGTATATACTGCATATCTATCTATCTATCTATCTATCTTATCTATCTATCTATCTATCTATCTATATATTCGCACATCACAGTTGATTACTGACAGGAACTTCTGCCTATTTATTAAACAACACAGTCTTTTGTAATGGAGAGTAGCACTGTGGTGCTCAACAGCTTTCTTTACAACTAGATGAAAGCCTGCACAGTTTAAAAACGGCTTTGGCCACAACCCCACGCAGTGCCTCTCTCCCCCCAACGGTGGGGCTCACACCGCCCCGCACGCGCACACCCCTGCACCCGCCTGCCCCCTGCACCGGATCTCTGCTGTCCCAAGTCCGCCCGCGTGACACGTATGTGCAGTACGCCAAACGCACGGACACAGGGACGGAGGACGCAGGGACAAAGCCGTTTTATTATGTAGGATTGCAGTAATCATACAGGTTCTTGCAATATGACAGCAGTTGCTCTATTTCCTTTATTGTGGTACTGGTATGTTATACTTCTGTATCTTCACAGCAGTCATGATGATCTGAATCATAGGTGTGGCATGCATTTAAAAAGGGCGCCTGGTGTAGCCCGTATATGCCAATTTCGGCTACAAAGGGCACCTGGTGTAGCCCATATATGCCATATACGGCTACAAAGGGTACCCTTTTCACCACCTTGTAGACGATATTTGCAGAAATAACACTGATGTCTATAGCGGCGCCCTTTTCATACAGGCAGCTCAGGCGCCCTTTTCAACTGATCCCTGGCAGTGATCACATAGGCCCTTATTCAATTAACTTTCTCTGCTGAGTTTTCAAGTAGGAGATAATTTTTCATCCTCTCTTTAAAATAACATTTTAGCAAATAAAAAGTACCCCCAAAAAGTAAGAGAAAAAGTACTATCAAAATGATTGAATTTTTTTTTTGCTTGCTGGTGGTTTGCAAAAAGGCATTTTTTTTATAAAAAAAAGTGAGAAAATATAGCCCCGTAGAAGCCGTAGTGACGGCGAATCGCGAAAGCCCCTCCAGGAGACACCTCTCTTCCACCCCACCATCCGGTGATTGGTAAGCCTTGTTACTCACACTTGCACGAGTTTTCGCTGACTTATGTCAGCCTTAAGTTTTCACATTGCCGGCACAGATTTCCGGATTCAGCCGGTCTTTTTCTTCAGTGCACTTTTCTTCTTCACTTCCACATTTCACGTGTGGATGTCCTGTTTGGGAGCATGATTGGTGCGCTCAGGGGGACATCCACCTACATCAGCACTTGGCACTTTATTGATTAGATGTTTGTTTCTATATTTCAGCCACCCATCCGCTTTACTTGTTACCATTTACATTACTCAATGATTTATATTGTGGGCAGTGCTGGTCGTAATGGAAAAATCTACGCTTACGGATCATTACGCGTAATTTTACGCTATTACGCATTACGCAATTATGGTTACGGCGTAGAAAATAATCTACGGTACATCACTGTAATTACGCGTAAACTTACGCAGTTACGCGTAAGGATACCGTAATGTAGGCGCTTACACTACGATGTTACTCGTAGTGCTGTAATACCCATTAATGCGTATTTTTTTACGCATGCGGACGATATGTACGCAATAGCCGTCAATGTGACAGTTATTGCGTACATATCATTCGTATGCGTCAAAACGTACGCTTATACTGAAGGGCGGGAGAAGATACTATTGGTAGCTTAGGATGTTAACTGTTTGGCTACTCTTAGAAAAGGGGAGTTTTTACGTTAGTAATTACGCGTAAAATTACGCGTAAGTGTTCGTAAAATTACGCATACCTAGCAATTACGGTAGACAGTGTAATTACGATACCACTCTACTGCTTACGCGTAAAAAATTACGCGTAAGACCGTAATTTACGCGTAGGGCTTACGCGTAAATTTACATTGAATTACGATGCGTAATTACGTTTATGCGTAATTTCGGCCCAGCACTGATTGTGGGGTATTTTGGAAGAAAACCCTATGCTACGATCTATTATGCATATTGATTGATACTTTATCTTGGTGTTCATCCTGGCATGCTTTTTAATTGTTTTTAATGTGGAAACCAATTGTGACATAATAAAGCTTTTTGATATTTTCCTACATTGTTGTGGTGCGGTTCTATGGGGATTAGCTTCCTTTGGTGTCCAGAATCTATCTGATGGTCAATTCTGGTGGCAATCTGTAAGTGTCTGGCCACCTTTAAGGTGCCCATTAATGGTAAAAAAAAATTTATCAGAAGATATCTTTTGACGCATTTTTACAATCGTATGTAATGAAAGGTAATTATCGATTGTTCCCATAAATGGGTCAATTAGGGCATTTTCTCCCTTCAGATACGATTGTAAAATTCAACTTTCGGATCAGTTAAATTGGAATTAAATGTTCCAATCGACCAAAGAATATTTTTACATCGATTTTCGCCACACACTGCACAGTTTACTGTACAATTTGATCATAAAAAGTGCATTGAAACATCACATCTGATGAAAAAAAATTGTACAGTTAATGGGCACCTTAAAGTGAATGGGAACCGCATTTAAAAAAATGAGATAGATACTTACCCAAGGAGAGGGAAGGCTCTGGGTCCTATAGAGCCATCCCGCTCCTCTCCCGGTCCCCTCGTTCCGGTGCTTGCTCGCCCGGTAGCAGTATTTGACTAATTTAGTCAAATACTGCTTTACCCGGCCGAAGGAGGCTTCAGAAGTCTTCAGGGAGCCCGAGTGCTCCTGAAGAAAGGTGGCCCTGTACTGCGCCTGCACAGGATAGAGAGGAGACGGAAGGCTCTATACAACCCAGAGCCTTCCCTCTCCTTAGGTAAGTATTTGCTTCATTTTTTTTAAATTGGTTCCCATTCACTTTAATGCATGTTACACACCATGCAATTTCCCATAAGATAGATAAATCAAAACAATTACATCTGACGGGGCCAATCTGATTTCCGATTATTTTTCTGATCGTTTTTGTATAGAAGTGATCAGAAAAACGATCAGTAATCAAATCGGACCTATCGGAAAGAATTGATTTGACCTATCTATCTGATGGGAAATTGCATGGTGTGTACCAGGCATAAGACAAACATACCAAAATATTTGATTGACAGCACCTAAACAGTACAATGGTGCATGATTGGCAGCTTCAGATTTAAAGAGACTCTGTAACAAAATGTTCAGCCTTATTTCTTCTATCCTATAAATTCCTTTACCTGTTCTAATGTGGTCTGGCTTACAGCAGCCTTTCCTAGTTGCACAGTGGCTGTATTATCTCTGTTATATAATCAAATCTTCTTTCCTTTGCTGGCTTTGTCGGCTCAGGCACTCAGGCAGGAATGTGCTGCTCTGCTTGTGATAGGTAGAAGTTATACACACCCTCTCCAAGCCCCCTCCATGCTCTGTATGAGTCACAGACTGAGCTTGTCTCAGCCTATCACATGCTGGTTAGCAGCCATGTCTTTTGTTTGTAAACACTGCCTAAAACTGGCAATTACAAACCAGGATTGCAGCAGGGAGAGGCAGAAACAGCACAGAGGAGCACAGGAGAAAATAATGAATAGAATGGTATGCTTTTTATTGTAAGAATGTTAGAGTACAGATTCTCTTTAAAATATGGGTGGATTTATTTATTTGTCTATTTATGGTTACAAAACAAAAGGATAGTTAAAAAATAGCCAAGTCAGATTTGCAGGAATCTTCCAGCATGCTGGGCAATTGTGTAATGTCCAAGTGTAGAATTATAGAAATGTGGATGGGGAATTCCGCATTAGAATCTGGGCAAAGAAAGAGAAAAAAATTTATTCTATGCCAGTAGTGTATAAAAAAATTTGGAAAGACAAGCCATGACCCCCACAGGGACTTGGTGAAAGAAGAATGGGCTATCCTTCTAAAAGGTCACCTGTGTGTCGGCAATCTAACACCTTTATTAAATAAAGCTAAACAGCAATGTGAAAAGAGTAGCAAAACAAAGCAGCTAATCAGCAATCATCTTTCATTGTCCTGCCTGAACTCAGCACATTACAAATAAAGAAAGACATTTGATTGGCTGCCGTCAGTTACCAAACATCCCCGCTCTTCATGCTGCCCTGTTCATATAAAAGACAATTGAGACAATATATGTTTAAAAAAAAAAAAAAAAAACAACAATCACTTCCTGTGTACTTGACAGAGTGACAAAATATTTCTCCTATCTTTTTCTAATTGAGCCACGGAACATAGCAGACGTTATAATAATATTAATAATAGTTATGTGGATATTTGTAGATACTATGTAACCCTTCAGTGCATTTCCCCAGACAATGGCACCTAAAAAGGCAGGCGAGATAAAAAAAAAAAAAAAAAAAAACCCTCACAGATTAGAAAATAAAACATTGCGCAGACTGTGAATGGCCCTTCTTTCTATCTTACATTTTAAAAACATCATTGAAATGAGAAAGTTCATTTACAAAGGACTGGCAGTTGCAATCAAAGCGATAATGCAGTGCTGAGAAAAAAAGGGTAATTGGTTTGGTAAAGATCGCTTTCCATTACACCATAAAGCACTACACAATAGGAAAGGTCGCCAATTAAGCAATCATGAATACCAAGTACTGAAGCTGATGAAAATGGGGCAGTGGTTTAAATAGATTTGCAAGCAATTTACCTTTTCACAATGTTGGCAATCTGATGCAATTTGCTTGCAATTTCGTGTGCTTTCAGGACACTTGAAGCTGACACTACAACGACCAAATGGCAAAGAGGCCTGCATAGAAAATGTAAAACTATCTTGGCGGCATGAAGGCAAGCAGAATAGCGGTTCATCAGGAAAATTACAACAATTAACATAAGTGCTGCAAAAAATCAACACTTTAAATGTCACACTCACTAGTCTGTCCAAGGACTTTAAAAGTGCCATCTCCATTGCCGGACTAACAGTAAATACGAGGCAATCACCAACGCGTTTCGCGGCTGATGGCTTCACAATTGATGTGACATTCTCCGTGTGAACAAATAGTGGCTTATTTTCCCCAGAAGCGACTAAATTATATATTTTATTTTTTCTTTATTTTAATTTCACTTAAATTGAGAAGGTGTGCCTTGGTTTTTTACAGTTTCTAGTTATGATTTTTGCATTGGGTAGCTTTCAATGAATTTGTTGTTTTTTTATATGTATATCTATATAAGGCAAGAATTCAGTGTTTTTTGTTGTGGGGAATCTGCTTCAAGTTGATTAAGGAAAGGATGCTGACGGAGGCAGGATCAGATAGACAGTAACTGCAGGTGGCAAATTGTACAAGTTCACCTCTCTGCTGGATGCTAAGTTGAGCTGTCTTAAGTAAGATGGGATTCTGTTACAGCGCTGTCTGCTGATTGCACGCCACTAAATGCCAAACCAGCTACTAACGCATTGTAAATATGATGAAAGCACGCATCATACTGCTGAAATGATTACAGTCTGCAGGCCTTTCACAGGAAACTGTATTAGAGGATGGTATCATGTTAGTTTTTTTTTTTGTTTTCATGTAACTTGTACCGCTGTTATCCAATCGCAAAGCTGTGATATTGACCGCTAGCATGAACACTCCTGCTCATTCAGTGGGAAGTAATATAAAGAGATGGCGAACACTGTGGCCTAATTCATTTAATGAGGATATTATGAACCTTCCAGCAAAGGGGGCAATCCTCTGTTATTGACTATAGTATGCTAAGCATAAGGTCGTGACATCTATTTCTGGTATTTCATGACATCTGGTATAAAGATGGATAGACGTATGTATAGATCGATTATAGATTGAGAGACGACAGATACAGAGTAATGCTGGGAACACACAATGCAATTTCCTCTTCGATCGACGGGTGATCGGACAGGAAATTGTACCGTGTGTACATGTCCAAACTGCACCCGATCGATAAACGGATCGATTTTCCGATGATATCTTTGCAAAAATCAATCCCTTTCTGCATCTGAAACAGATCGGACATGTAGGAAATAATCGCCTGATTCCCATCGATCGGGCAGGAAATTGCATTGTGTGTTCCCAGAGATAGATAGATAGATAGATAGATAGATAGATAGATAGATGGGCAGCATGGTGGCATAGTGGTTAGCAATCGCACCTTGCAGCGCTGGGCCCCCAGTTTGAATTCCAGCCAGGGCACTATCTGCAAGGAGTTTGTATGTTCTCCCTGTGTCTGCGTGGGTTTCCTCCGGGCACTCCGGTTTCCTCCCACATCCCAAAAACACAGATAAGGGAATTGGCTTCCCCCTAAATTGGCCCTAGAATAAAACACATACACTACACAATAATAATACATACATAGACATATGACTACGGTAGGAATTAGATTGTGAGCCCTTCTGAGGGACAGTTAAGTGACAACACAATATGCACTATGTACAGCGCTAAGCAAGATGTCAGTGCTATATATAAATACTAAAATAAATAATAATAATAAATAGGCTGCGGTGACACCCCCCAAAAAATCAGGCAAGAGATAATATATCCTTTGCATAGCTCTGAGCACAACATTACTGGGCCAATATGTGATTTACTTCAGAGGCAGAAGCCACAGACACCAAACACATACAATGGGCTTAACAATTCATTATAGTGGACCTGAACTCAGAACTTCCACTCTGCTCTAAAAGATAAGCAACAGTATGATAACCTTTAGGGCTGGTTCAGACGGACGTCTGCGTGGTGTCGCGTTTGGGGGCGTTGCGGCGGCTGCGCAGTCAGGCTTTTAGTAGCCTTCGCGTCGCGTTCCGATGCAGTGGCGTTTTTTATTCCCCTAGGGGGACATTAGCCGTCGCGGTTGGCCACCCCCTGGAAGCTACATGTCGCTTCCAGGGGCAGCTCGAACGCTAGCGAAAATCGGGACCCGAACGCCGCGATCGTGCAAACGTGCCCAAAAGCTCGGTGTAGTTTACCGCAATGTTCCAAACGCTTGCGGTAAATGCTCCGCAAGCGTCCGTTTGAACCAGCCCGTAAAGAAAAAACATTTTTTCTGCAGCTTACAGAACTCCTGCAACAAATGTGTCTACTTCCTGCTTTCATGGAAGCAGACAAACGGTTAACGTCCTGTGTTTACATATTAGCTGTGTCTCCCGAGGACTGTCAAATTTCTGTGCTGATATAGCTGAGAGATCAAATTACACTTGTGATTACTTGAAGATGAGTGGGAATAAGTCATGCTCTTCTCTCTAAAAACACACAGGGAACATTTCTTTCTGTTTTCCTTGTATCCTGTGCAAGGTCAGGTTCACTTTAAGCTTTAATGCGTACAGACATGCATGTAAAGATTAGAAGGCATCATTACACATAATGTTTTTTGTTTTTTTACATATAACATTACACACAATGCTATATGCAGGTTGCAACTAAAACATGTACGCTACATGCATAATGTGCATTATGGACTGATCAGGTCAGCCAGTATTGCATGCTATACTGTATGTGTGAAACATACATGCAGGGCTGTATTCTTTGCTTGTTTTTTTGGAAAGAGGAGGCAACCAGGGATCTTCACATAGCACTGGGGGTTGCACCTTGTAGTGCACCTGAGTGTGTCTAGCACGCTTGTGTTTGCACATTGTATACATGCAGGGCTGGGTTGAGGCCAGGGCCGTTTCTTTGGCAGGGCGGGCCGGGTGACTAGGGATGCTCGGATGTGCCTCATCCACGAATTCGGCAATCCGCGTGGTTGCAAAAAAAATCTGCACTCGGCCCCGCCGCATGTGGATTTTCGTCCGCGTCCACGCAACCACGCGGATTTTTTGGCGTGAATGGCGTAATCACGCGTGGATTCCCGCCCGGAGGCGGATTTTCTTTTAACGTTAATAACAAAGCCCCCATACATGCTACAATCCCCCAAATTGCATGGATTATCGAGGTGATAAGGGGCAACAAAACTTCAACATAAAAAATTCCCCCCCAATTTTTTTTTCTAGAGAAAATGGATTTTAAAGTAAAATCAACACTTTTAATGGGGCTATTAATTGGTAATAAGTGGTTTTAAAAAGGGATATACGCGTTAAGCAATCAAAGAGGTGAAGGCGAGTTCCAATGGCACTTGGCGGCGAAGGTACCGCTGGAGGAGGATGAGTGGCTGACGCCAAAAAGGCCCCAGAGAGGTTTTTGTAATTTGTTTTTTTTTTGTTTGTTTTGCAGCAATTAGCAATGACATCGCAGCAGAGTTGTCAGTGGACATGGGCAGTGTGAACGCAGAGTGCAGTGGTGGTAGCGACTGAGTCAGGAGAAGGACTATGCGGGCGGTCAGTTCAGCAGCACAGAAGGACCACGGCAACATACTGGTAGTAGTAGTAGCAGCACAACGTCATAGTACTGGCCAAAAAATTAAATGCACCCGGTGACCCGGGCAGTGTGAACGCAGACAGAGTACATTGGTGGAAGCGAGTGAGTCAGGAGGAGGAGGACAATGCGGGCGGTTAATTCAGCAGCACAGAAGGACCATGGCAACATACTGGTGGTAGTAGTAGCAGCACAGCGTCATAGTGCTGGCCAAAAAATTAAATGCACCCGGTGACCCGGGCAGTGATAACGCAGACAGAGTGCATTGGTGGAAGCGATTAAGTCAGGAGGAGGAGGACAATGCGGGTGGTCAGTTCAGCAGCACAGAACAGAAGGACCATGGCAACATACTGGTCTGGTGGTAGTAGTAGCAGCACAGCGTCATAGTGCTGGCCAAAAAATTAAATGCACCCGGTGACCCGGGCAGTGTGAACGCAGACAGAGTACATTGGTGGAAGCGACTGAGTCAGGAGGAGGAGGACAATGCGGGCGGACGTGGAGCAGTCCCAGAAGTGGCTGAGGCAATTGAACTCCCTTTCCTCTCACCCCGCGAAACCCTGCCAGACATGTTGCTCAGGGGAGGACTGGCCAGGGGGGAAGGGGGGATATTTCCCCCCAGGCTGCCTCTCATTTAATGATTTAGGGCTGGCACTGTGCCTGGTGAATTCTGTTTTTTGCATAAGGCAATGTAAAACACTAGGCTGAATGAGGGAAATAAACGCCCAATTACAGAGCAATTGCAGGGCGGGCAAGCTAGTAAATATACACAGCATGATACAGAGCAGAGACTTGCCTGCAGGGTCCATGGGAAAAAATCTGTCTGGTCTCTCACCATTGTTAACTGCATGTGCACAGCTACATAACAGAAAATTGTATACTTACCTACCGGTAATTTTCCTTTCCTGCTGCAGTCATGGCAGCATAGGAATCCGTATGCTGCCATGAATACTGCAAGAAAACGGAAAATTGTATACTTACCTACCGGTAATTTTCCTTTCCTGCTGTAGTCATGGCAGCATAGGGATTCCTATGCTCCCATGAATACTGCAGGAAAAGATATTGTCTAGGTTGAAAAGTTTTCTACAGTCCCTAGACTCCAGAAGGGCTGCTTGCAGACAGTGCCTAGACTCCAGAAGGGCTGCTTGCAGACAGTCCCTAGACTCCAGAAGGGATGCTTGCAGGACTTGTGTAAGAGATAGAACACCAGACCGTTGTAACTCAAAATGTGTTATGTGCCCCCCGGTGCCATGGCATTTATACTTTACCTGTCACGCTGTCCCTCGAGTGTCCTTGCTGTATTTCCCACGTGACTACCAGCATATACCAGCATTGGCGATAATAAAGATGATTCTGATATAGCACGTAGGGCACATGTGTGATGTCATTTGGGCTGGGGCTGCCATGAAAACGGGCCTTTAGTTTGTGTTTTCCCCCCAGGCCAAAAGGTTCCAGTCCTCCCCTGATGTTGCTAGTAATGAATCACTGGATGCAGTGGGCACAGTACAAGGTCACTGAAGGATGCACCAGGCACAGTACAACGGCACTGAAGAATGCAGTGGGCACAGTACAAGGTCACTGAATGATGCAGTGAGCACAGCAGTGGGCACTGGATATACAACTAGGTCACTGAAGGATGCAGTGGGCACAGTACAAGGTCACTGAAGGATGCAGTGGGCACAGCAGTGGGCACTGGATATACAACTAGGTCACTGAAGGATGCAGTGGGCACAGCAGCGGGCACTGGATATACAACTAGGTCACCGAAGGATGCAGTGGGCACAGTACAAGGTCACTGAAGGATGCAGTGGGCACAGCAGTGGGCACTAGATATACAACTAGGTCACTGAAGGATGCAGTGGGCACAGCAGTGGGCACTGGATATACAACTAGGTCACTGAAGGATGCAGTGGGCACAGTACAAGGTCACTGAAGGATGCAGTGGGCACAGCAGTGGGCACTGGATATACAACTAGGTCACTGAAGGATGCAGTGGGCACAGCAGTGGGCACTGGATATACAACTAGGTCACTGAAGGATGCAGTGGGCACAGTACAAGGTCACTGAAGGATGCAGTGGGCACAGCAGTGGGCACTGGATATACAACTAGGTCACTGAAGGATGCAGTGGGCACACAAGGATGTCACACTGTGTAATGAGATGCTTATATGCCAGCGAGTGAGCAGTGGGCACTGGGCACGGCACAAGGTCACTGATAGAACGAATGAACAGCGCTAGCAGAGAGTGGCGGCGCCGGCGGTGTGACTGGCTGCCTGCAAATAGTACAAGTGTATAACTGTCACTGGAATATACAAGTGAACACTGCAGCTGCACTAACCTGCCTGCCTGCACTACACACAGATAATCCCCACTCCCACTACACTGACTACACTGCAGCACTGAACCTGCCTGCACTACACACAGTTAAATAATCACTAGACTCCCACACTCCCACTACATTACACTGACTACAACTAACTACAGCAATCACTCACTGACTAGCTAACTGTGTACAGTATAAGAGCAGTGTTAGCAAAAAAAAAGCTTTGTTTTTAACACAATAAATGCACTTGCTCAAACAACAATGGCCTGGAGATAATCCTCTCAGCACCACAGTTTAGCAAGGACAGAGCTTTTCCATCATGGCCGCCGCTTTATATTCAGGAGGGGAGGGCATAGCTCCCCTCCTGTGATTGGTTGCTAGGGCCTGGCTGGGGCCCTCTGATTGGCCTGCAATGTGTCACTTCCGCATAGTTTGACGCATTTCCGCTAACCACGACTTCAGCGCTGGGTTTCACGAGCGTGAATGCGGATTTCTGTCCGCATTCACGCGAAGCCGAAGCAGATTTTCGTGGTTGAAAATCTATTCACGGCTTAGCGTGTCCGAGGCGGAATGCGTCAAAATGGTCGTGAATCCACGCGTAAGCGTGATCATGACCTGGCGGTGAGCACCACTGCGGGTGACCGCCCTGGGGCACAGAACGGCAAGTAGAAGAGGGGGGCGCAGGCAGAAGGTCATAACCACTAGGGAGCTGTTGATGAACGGGGCAGCCAAATGGAAGAAGAAAGAAGAACACCAGCACGCTCACCTTCCTTGACTCCTCCTGAGCTGCCTGCGTCAGACGTGAAGTCATCATCATGTCACCACCGCGTGATGACACCTGATGTCCTGTAGCGGTACTGCAGGCTGTCAGTGCATGGCACCCATGGAGGAGTCGGCTTTCCAGCCTCTGTTCGGCTGTGTATTTTCCTGGTCCCTGCTTCCTCCTGGATGAGCTGCTGGTCACTAGTAAGTAGGCAGATCTACTTGTGACCTGTGGCTGTGTGACTGTCCCTAAAGAGTAAGGGTTCGCGAGTCCACAGGGGTGGGGGGAAGGGGGCGCAATTGTCTCGCCCTGGGTGCAATTTAGCCTAGAGACTGCTCTGGCAGGAATGGAGAGGAGGGTTAGTGTTAGTAGTTAGGAATGGAGAGGGGGGTTTATGTTAGGCATGGAAAGGGAGGTTATTGTCAGACGTTTTCCAGGAGCAGCTGAATGCGGTGAATTCGCTGCCTGCCAACTGCTTCTGTCCACTGTACTTTAACTTCATTCAAAAGGTCTCCTCCTCCACGTGCCCTCTTCTCTTCTGGGCCATGTGACAAGCCGAAGTTCAAACAGTAGAGCACCGGCAGCATACAGGTCGGCCCTCTAGTGTTTGAAGTTTACCTTAAAGGAAAACTTAAGTCAGCTAAAAAAAATGACTTTTACTCACCCGGGGCTCTCCTCAGCCCCCTGCAGCTGAACGGTGCTCTTGCCGTGTCCCTCCGATGCACCTGGACTCGCCGGCGGCCACTTCCGGTTTGGCCATCACCGGCCGACAGACTGGGAACGCGGCTGATTATCCGCGTCCCCGGCCGCAATAGCACCCTCTATAATGCTATTGCGGCCGGGAACGCGGATAATCAGCCGCGTTCCCAGCCTGTCGGCCGGTGATGGCCAAACCAGAAGTGGCCGCCGGCGAGTCCAGGCATATCGGAGGGACACGGCGAGGGCACCGTTCAGCTGCAGGGGGCTGAGGAGAGAAGAGAACACAGGGAGGAGGAGGAGACCCGTCACATAAAGTTAGGCTGGGGGACCACCAATGGGGGAGGCCTGGGAGTGGTGAGGCAGGCGGCAGCGGCGGCTCTACAGATTTAAAATTTATTTCATGCTAAAATTGATTAAAAATCTGTGCGCAATATAAAACCCTCTCTGATTAGATTCGATCATAGTGGGATATATCTGATGGTTGATCTGGTGGCCATCTAAAAGTGTATGAACACATTTAGGCATGGAGAGGGAGGATGGAATCCACAGGGATCAAAAAAAGAATGGGATAGCCCTGAAAAACAAGGAGAAGTGGAGGAATAAATTAGAAAAATGGGAAAAATATGGAATGAGAACAGCAACAGATAGATCTGAATGGAGAAATGTCACAGATGCCCTATGCTCCACTGGGAGTAAAAGGAACAGATGATGATGATGATGATGATGATGATGGGGAGGAGGAGGAGGAGGGTTAGTGCCAGCAGTTGGGTTTGAAGAGAGAAGTTTGTGTTCGGCATGCAGAGAGAGTCTAGTGTTAGGAGTGGTGACTGGAAATATTATCAGTATTTTACAGTACAGTATTTTACAGGCTGTTTCTACAGCACATGTTTTGTCCTTGTGTGTCAGTGAGAAATCCAAGGAGCAGTCTGTAGATCTACAGATGAAAGAAATGTTCTTGTACTCCATACGTCTATACTACAAGAGCTCTGACTCACTGCTGCGCCTTCGGTCCGATTTTCTTAGCACTGTGTTGACAAATCAGTCCCAGCAGGCATATTTACTTTATTACTGTATTGTCGTGGTGTTGTTTGGTCTTTCAAATGTATTTTCCAGTTATGTTTATTTGAATCAGACTTTAGAGTATACCAATTCTCCCACAAACCAATCAAACAATTATCCTGACGATTGTACAAGAACAGAGCACATGTACAGCCACAGCCAAAGGGCTCTGCAGCTCCTGAGAACCAGTCACACCTGCTGTGTAATTTTTGACACAAACATGAAGTAACTCCTATAAGCCTAACTAAAGGAAATCTGTATTCACTCGGAAGCAGGCAAATAATAGAAAAAGCACAAAACGACCTAAGAAAAGAAACAAATAAACAACTTTTATTTCTACACCGTATGTTATAAGGAAAAATGCATTTATGTAAAACCTTGGGGACATAAGTTAACCTTTTTTTCTAAACCATAGAATACTAAGAACGTTTTCAATGAATAAATGTACATCATTGTCATACCAAATAAATATACAAGTGCACAGGAAAAGAGAGATAGAGCCAGACTTCAGTGTAAAACGCTTCATCAATTTTAATCCAGGCGTTGCATACAGTAACAATACATAAAGAGGTGGCCAAACAGCCGTTTCATTGGTCCTCCAGCTTCATCAGAGGTAAAAGCTTCCACAGGTAGAAGGAAAAAAGGGTGCAGGACGAGGGTGGACGAAAAGGCCGCCGCTATAGACTTTAATGCAATTATTGTTAATACGGCAAAAAAAGCAGAATAAAGGGCGCCGCGAAAAATATAGTGAACAACATTAGAACATTATAGTTTTTGAAGCAGTTATCATTTTAGAAGCTTGGAACGTTATAGTTGTTGTCATATTATTTGGTTTATATGTACAGATTTTACATTATCAAAGATATTATGATTTCTACGTGTAAAAGGGTTTTTCAATAGAGCGAGGGGTTAGGGTTAGGCAACACTAGGGGGGGGGGGGGGGGTTTAGGGTTAGGCACCACCAGGGGGGTGGTTAGGGTTAGGCACCACCGACCGGGGGGGGGGGGGGGGTTAGGGTTGGACACCATCAGGGGGGTTAGGGTTAGACACCATCGGGGGGGGGGGGGAATAAGGTTAGGCACCACCAGGGGAGTGGTTAGGGTTGGGTTAAGCTGTATTGTTGAATTGTGTAACGATTTTTAACATTAATATCTTTTCATTATTATTTCACGTTTGTAATTTCAATGGTATTTATCGTTAACCAAGTTTGACAACGATGTTTATCGTTATCAGATTTCATTATCCACCAGCGCCATTACGTTATCAAGCCAAGCCCTTTTTTCACTGCGCCCTTTTTTTCATGCACGCGTTCCAGAAGTGCAGTGGTGTTTGAGGGGTATCAGTTAATAAACTTTTGCCAAAATGCCTTTAAAGAGGAGCTGTCAGCCATACTATCTCAGGAAAAAAAAACAAATACATAAGTAGTTAAATACTTGCTCTACTTACATAACATATGTATTGCACTGTCCACATTATGATTCCTGTGAATTTTATAAAGGAAAAGTAGAGAATCCTCCTATTCTAGACAGTTTCCATATTTACTGTGGCTATTTTGAAGCCAGTCGTGATGTAATATCCGCCCTTAGTCTCCTCTGCCTGATTTCCCCGCCCTTCACTATAGAAAGTGCATTGTTTCAGCTTGAGAAATTTTGGCCAACAAGGAGAGGAACAGAGGTGTGGGAGGGGAAAACAGAAGGGAAAGAGGCTTCAGCCAATCAGGATGCATTAGTTAAGTCTGAGGGGAAGTAGAGAAGCAAAAAAAGACAACCCAGCATGCCCTGCAACTTCTCTTTTGTGTACCAAATTTTCTGTATTCCAAATAAGAATCATGTAAACTGGGGAATGATAATTTATCAAAAAGAAAAGTAATAGTGAAATGGCAAGCTTTTAAACTTATTCTCAATCAATATTGTAGTATGTATATCCCATATGGAAATAAAATGTCTAGGAATAAAAAAAGGCCTCTATGGATGAATAGAAAGGTTAGAGATAAAATGAAGGGGAAAAAGAATGCCTATAAGAATGCCTATAATGCCTTCATAATGAATGAACTGGGTTTCTCTCAGGCTGTCTACCTCCCCACCCACAAGAGAGGGCACACCCTGGATCTTATATTTCATTGTGGACTTTTGATATCACACATGAATATAAACCCAGTGGTATGGTCAGACCACCACACCATCCACTTCTCTCTGACAGCACCAGCAATAAAACACAGAGGGAAAGAACTCATAAAATACCGTTCTCTGAAAGATGTCTCACCCCAGCATGTTCAGAATATCCTCAACTTCGACGCATTACCCAATCATTGCGCAGACCGAGACTCCATGGTCCTGATGTACAACCATGCAGTGTCATCTGCCTATGACGCCCTTGCTCCAGTTCGCATTAAACGGTCTACACCACTTCACCATGCACAGTGGTTTGACAGCTCACTAAAGGACCTAAAGAAAGAAGTGCGCAGACTAGAAAGGAAGTGGCGAAAATCTCAGAATTCAAAAGATAAACACACCCTTGTCTCTCACCTGGAAAGCTACCAAAATGTGATCACCAAGAAAAAATCCTCTTACCTATCACAGGAGATCGCAAAGGCCGCCAACAGACCAGCCCAGCTATTTCGCACAGTTCATAGACTATGTAACCCATCCTGCTTAAAGCCTACTATAACTCCCTCAAAGGAGCTATGTGAGAAATTTGCGTGCTACTTTGCTGACAAAGTATCCTCTATTCGGTCTCTCATTCAGTCCACAGCACCCAAGACTAATGCAACTCCTGGAAATAGCTGCAAAAACAACCTAACACCCTGGACTGACTTCAAAAGTATTAGTGAGGAAGAGATCTCAGACATCCTCCGCCGCCTCCGCCAGACAACCTGCGACCTGGACCCTGGACCAACTAAACATATGCTGAAATGTCCTGACCTGCTTGGCCCAGCATTTCACAAAATAGTAAATTGCTCTCTGCAAGCAGGGAGGTTTCCTACCTCTTTAAAAGAAGGAATCATCAAGCCCCTTCTTAAAAAACCTTCCATGGATCCAGATGCAATGAGCAGCTACAGACCTGTCTCCAACCTCCCCTTCTTAGGTAAAGTTATTGAAAAGGCTGTCTATCTGCTACTTGAAACCAGGCTGTCAGTAAACAACATCCTGGACCCTCTACAATCTGGCTTTAAGAAACACCACAGCTGTGAAACAGCCCTCATCCAAGTCTGCAACGACCTGCTCATGGCAAGGGACAGAGGGGAATGCTCCATCCTAATCCTGTTGGATCTCTCAGCGGCTTTTGATACAGTTGACCATGAAATCCTGCTTAACAGACTGCAGGAGTACTGTGGCATCAGTGGATCAGTCCTCCAGTGGTTCAGATCATTCCTGACTGACAGAACACAGAGAGTATCCCTAGGACCTATAATGTCCAAACCTGCACCTCTACAATTCGGAGTGCCACAAGGATCAATCCTATCCCCTCTGCTGTTTGCAATCTACATGTTGCCACTCGGTCGGTACACTTATCCAACGACATGGCCTGATGTACCACTGCTACGCCGATGACACACAGCTATACCTGTCCTTCAAACCTGGTGGAACAGACCCTACTCCAAAAATAAACTCTTGCTTAGCTGAGCTACAGGCATGGATGAATGATAACTGGTTGAAACTGAATGCTGACAAAACTGAGGTCCTCTTTGTCCAAAGCCAGTGCTCGCCATCAAAACAGCTCTATCCTAAAGCAACACCAATCAGGATTGGGAATTCGGACATAAACAGCTCCAACCTTGTGCGCAGCCTTGGCGTACTAATCGATGGGGATTTAAGTTTCAGAAACCAAATTTCATCTGTAGTTAAATCTTCCTACTTTCATCTGAAGAACATTGCAAAGATTAAACATCTAATTCCCCCAGAGGATCTTCCAACCCTAGTTCACGCCTTCATCACATCACGGCTGGATTACTGCAATGCCCTTTATGCTGGCCTCCCCAAAAAGGACCTGCGTCGCCTGCAATTAGTGCAGAATGCTGCTGCCAGATTGCTAACAAACCAGCCTCGCCACTGTCACATTACACCGATCCTTCGCTCACTGCACTGGCTACCAGTAGAATGGAGAATACTCTTCAAGATTGGACTGCTGACATTCAAATCTCTGCACAATCTGGGCCCTGGATACATGAAGGACTTGCTGAAGCTGCACCACACCTCTCACAACCTCAGATCAGCTAGTTCTATAAACTTGGTCACTCCCAGAGTGCACCTCAAAAAATCTGGAGATAGAGCCTTCTGTCATTCTGCCCCTACTCTTTGGAACTCCCTGCCACACCCAGTAAAGACAGCACCATGAAAGAACAATAAAGGTTGAATATTATGAGGTGTAGCCTTATGTGCAGGTACCAGCACTGATAACTGAGAACTATAATAACAAACAAAGAACAAAACCAGTATATGCTGCTCAAAAACTGCACTTTATTGTAGATGCTATTCATAGAATATAGGGAGACCGGGAGACTGATATCAACAACCATAAGCCACTTTGTGTACGTAAAGCCAGAGCCGCATGGATTTGTTGTACAAAGGTTTCACCAATTGGAGCCATAAGAGTTCATATATCTGCAACTGCAAGAGCAAAGTTCTGAAATGACATTAAACATCAATCCACAGACTTGAGTCTTGCCACAGTATAGTTAGCAGTGGCGGACATACGGCCGTGCAGGCCGTGCCGCCGCACGAGGGCCCCTGAAGTTCCATTTTCTTCAGGGGCCCATTAAGTATTTTTTTGTTTTTTTATATATATATTTTTTTTTTATAATTTTCTCCCGGCGGGGGGCCCCGACTCCGATCCTCCCTCCCTCCCTCACCTCGGGGGGCCCCTCTCCCGATATGCGCGGCGGGAGAGCGAGCGAGCGAGCGGCAAATGTAGGAAGTCTTCAGGGCTCTCCAGGCATCCGCTAGAGGGCTCAGCCGCTTGGTCTCCGATATGTCTCCAGTTGGAGACATATTGGAGACTAAGCGGCTGGGCCTCTAGCGTCTGCCTGGAGAGCCCTGAAGACTTCCTGCATTTGCCGCTCGCTCTCCCGCCGCGCATATCGGGAGGGGGCCCCCGAGGTGAGGAAGGGAGGGAGGGAGGATAGGAGTTGGGCCCCCCACCCAGATAGCTACCCACCCGGCTACCTAACCACCTACCCACCCACCAGGCTTCCTACCTACCCACCCGACTACCTAACCACCCACCAGGCTTCCTACCTACCTACCCACCCGGCTACCTACCCACCCACCAGGCTTCCTACCTAACCACCCACCCGACTACCTAACCACCCACCCGGCTACCTACCCACCTACCCACCCGGCTACCTACCTACCTACCCACCCGGCTACCTACCTACCTACCCACCCGGCTACCTACCTACCTACCCACCCGGCTACCTACCCACCCACCCACCAGGCTTCCTACCTACCCACCCGGCTACCTACCCACCCACCAGGCTTCCTACCTACCTCCCCACCCACCAGACTTCCTACCTAACCACCCACCCGACTACCTAACCACCTACCCACCCGGCTACCTACCCACCCACCCACCAGGCTTCCTACCTACCCACCCGGGCTACCTACCCACCCACCAGGCTTCCTACCTACCTACCCACCCGGCTACCTACCTACCTACCCACCCGGCTACCTACCTACCCACCCGGCTACCTACCTAACCACCCACCTGGCTACCTACCGGGCTAGTTACCAACCCACCCACCAGGCTACCTACCCACCCACCCGGCTACCTACCTACCCACCCACCCACCAGGCTACCCACCCACCAGGCTTCCTACCTACCTACCTACCCACCCGGCTACCTACCTAACCACCCACCCGGCTACCCACCAGGCTACCTACCTACCTACCCACCCGGCTACCTACCTAACCACCCACCCGGCTACCTACCTAACCACCCACCCGGCTACCTACCGGGCTAGTTACCAACCCACCCACCAGGCTACCTACCCACCCACCAGGCTACCTACCTAACCACCCACCCGGCTACCTACCGGGCTAGTTACCAACCCACCAGGCTACCTACCTACCCACCCACCAGGCTACCTACCCACCCACCAGGCTACCTACCTAACCACCCACCCGGCTACCTACCGGGCTAGTTACCAACCCACCCACCAGGCTACCTACCTACCTACCCACCCACCCGGCTACCTACCTACCTACCGGGCTAGTTACCCACCCACCCACCAGGCTACCTACCCACCAGGCTACCAACCCACCCACCCGCCCACCAGGCTACCAACCCACCCACCCACTCACCCACCCACCCACCCACCAGGCTACCTATTCACCCAACCACCCATGGGAGCTGCACGCCGGATGGAGGCTGGGACAGGAGGTCTGCTGCTGCAGGTGAGTAAATGTTTTTGTTTTTTTATTTATATTAGCAGGTGTATGTTCTGGGCAGGTCTGCCACATGATTGCATGTATTTTCTGCGCAAATCTGCCGACATGATTGCATGTATTTTCTGGGCATATCTACCGACATGATTGCACGTATTTTCTGGGCATATCTGCCGACTTGTTTGCATGTATTTTCTGGGCATATCTGCCGACTTGTTTGCACGTATTTTCTGGGCATATCTGCCGACTTGTTTGCACGTATTTTCTGGGCATATCTGCCGACTTGATTGCACGTATTTTCTGGGCATATCTGCCGACTTGATTGCACGTATTTTCTGGGCATATCTGCCGACATGATTGCACGTATTTTCTGGGCATATCTGCCGACATGATTGCACGTATTTTCTGGGCATATCTGCCGACATGATTGCACGTATTTTCTGGGCATATCTGCCGACATGATTGCACGTATTTTCTGGGCATATCTGCCGACTTGATTGCACGTATTTTATGGGCATATCTGCCGACATGATTGCACGTATTTTCTGGGCATATCTGCCGACATGATGTGTATTTTCTTGAGAAAACCTGCACAATTATGTGAATTTTCTGGGGAAAGGGTCACCAAAACCTGGGCCCACTGTCTTTGTGTTGCACTTTTCAAGGGAACCTGAGGTGAGAATAATATTGAGGCTGCCATATTTCTAACCTTTTAAGCAATACCAGTTGCCTGGCTGCCGTGCTGGTCCTCTGCCTCTTATTCTTTCAACCATAGACCCTGAACAAGCATGCAGCAGGTCAGGGGTTTCTGACAATATTGTCAGAACTGAGAAGATTAGCTGCATGCTTGTTGCTGGTGTAATTCAGTTTATTACTGCAGCCAAATAGATCAGCAGGGCCGCCAGGCAACTAGTATTGTTTAAAAGGAAATAAACCCTCAGCCCGGGTTCGCTTTAAGTTACAGTTAGCTCCGCCCTCATCCGGTCATTGCCACGCCCATTTTTTTTGCCGCGCCGCAGGTTCTGTCCACTGAAGCGCACCACAGGTTGTAGCCACGCCCATATTTTGACGCGGTCGTAAGGGGCCCACAATTACAATTTTGCACAGGGGCCCACTGCTGCCTGTGTCCGCCACTGATAGTTAGTGTGACAGTGCTGCATCCATTGCAGCACCAACAAGCCGTGGTGTCATTAGATGCAGATCAAAGTTCTTAATCCAGTATGGTTATAATAAACAATTTGCCGATACGTGGGATTGTATGTGGAATAAAGCTATCCGGAGCAAGACACATTCCATCTAAGAGTCCCATTTGTTGGAGTATGCAAGGGAATCTGTATTAGACGTCCATCATATTCCACATGGATAACACATGCATGTTGGACTGCCAGCCAAATATGCGTTGATTTGCAGATATTGCTGTCGACTGTTAGTAGCTATATAGCATGTTGTAGTGGCTAAGCCAAACAGTTTTTTTGGAATGGCTAATGAGTCCCAGGGACATCAAACCACCTGAACTGTGGCGCAGTATAGTCAATGCCGCGGGTGGGCAACTGGGTACAAAGTCACTCTATTGCGATCAGTGTCCCATGCATACTGGAATGTTCACTTATCTGATCCGGTGGTGTCTCTTAGTACGGCAAGCTGCATGAGCTGAAAGCGGCTCGTAATGGCTCCAAACTGCCGCCCGGCCGGGGCTCTCACATGCGGTAATGGCGGCGGCCTGTATCAGTCAAACCACGGCTCCCACTAGCGTATTGCGTAGCATGACGTCTACGCGTTTCGCCCCGCCCACCGGAGCTTCGTCAGGACGTGCTACGTCATCACGTTAGCTGTCCCGGTCTCCCTGAATTTATATCACACGGTCTTATTGGCATTGTTCCAAAAAGACTCCATCTAGTGATGGAGATCAGGTAACAGCTACAAATGTATAATGGGGACATCTTGTGGTCAAAGTCAAATGCAGCAGCCTCAATAGGACACACACGGCTTAAAGCCATAAAAGTAATTAGCCATAACACTGCAAGTCATCCCAGAAATGACACCACATTAATTAAATAGATGATCTATCATATAAAATTCTATTTCAAAAACACTTTCAAATTTAGGTCAACATTTAGCCCAAGAGGGACCAGAGTTTTTAACTGGTATATCCAGAAACTTTCTTTTTTGATTAATTGAGCTCCCATGTTACAGTATCTCATACCTGGATCCAAACGGTAAATAGCCTTAAATTTTAGTCCGGTTGGATCTGAGTTGTGGAATTCAGCAAAGTGTGAAGCTATTGGAGTTTTATCTCTTTTTTCCTCCTTCGCTGAATCCACTATAGACCTTACATGTTCCTGTATTCTGGTGCGCAATTCCCTTTCTGTTTTGCCCACATAATGCTTATTGCAAGGGCAGGTCATCTGATATACAACATATGTACTCAAACAATCAACGGGACTCCTAATATTATATATCCTAACTCCAGTAGAATTAGTAAAAGTATAAGTTTTGTCCACATATTGACATACTGAACATTTCTTACAGGGTGTCATCCCATTGCGTTTTTTAAAAAAAGACGTTTTTTGCTTTTATATTCTGATTGAGTGAGGATATCTGCAAGATTTTTATTTCGTCTTGCAGTAAGTAGGGGTCGCGGGCCAATTATTCCAGCTATTTTCACATTGTTTAGTAAAATAGGCCAAAACCGCTGTAAAGTATCCCTGAATTTGTTCCATTGGGGACCATATGTGGCAACAAGCCTGGGACAAAATTGTACATTTGCACGTGATTTCTTAATTAGAAGGTCATCGCGGTTTGTTTTAAGGGCCATATAGTAGGCGGACTTTAAAAGTTTGTTTGGATAACCTCTGGCTTTTAATCTCAGTTTTAGTTCCAACGCCTCCTATATTCTATGAATAGCATATTTCGATCATATTGGTCACACCTTTCTATACTCTGTGAGTGGTTATAACCATATACAATTTAACCTCCTGGTTTCCTCACAGTGACTGGCTAAGGGTGTTCCCAACAATTACATCACGATTAGATTGAACATGGTGTTACTTTAATTTTCATGGTTGTGATGCTGGTAGCTCTACACATTGACCATATTGGTTGCGCCAATTTCTGCCCTCTGTGAGTGGTTATGACCATACAATGGATTGATATCTGGGTCTCCTCACGGGAACACAATATTGGCGTCACCAAGGTTTAAATGACCGGTTGCCTTGGGCTTTATAGGCATGTTTAACCGTATGGTCTAATGTTTATTCCACAGGTTGGGCTTTATATATCTTGGTATCAATGTCGTGGTTCTTTCTGCTCAGTTGGGTGCAATTAGTTATTGATAGTCAGATGTGACCTGAATCACCTGATCTACTCTTAGGAATATTGCTATTCATCAAGGGACTTTTTCCTACTGTCCTTGACAGTTGCAGCACATAGTATTGTATTTATCAATACACTAATCTGTATGACAGGTTATCTCCTGACATTTCTTGATTATATATGTGTGTGCCTTTTTAAATAATCTCCAATAAAGTGCAGTTTTTGAGCAGCATATACTGGTTTTGTTCTTTGTTTGTTATTAAAGACAGCACCATCCCTGGAGCTATTCAAATCCAGACTGAAAAGCCACCTGTTTAGCCTGGCATTTCCGGACTTATACAATTCTTCCTCTGTACCACAATGGTCTGAGCCATGCTTATGCGCTTTGAGTCCTATGGGAGAAAAGCGCTCTACAAATGTTATTTGTTGTTGTTGTTGTTATAAGGTCCTAAAACAGGAGGGGACCGAGGCTACATTAAGTAATTATAAGGAGTTCAATAAAAGTTGTAAAAAGAAATTAGGCTGGCAAAGATTGAAGCTGAAAATCAAATCGCTAGGGATATCAAATCTAACCCAAAGAAGTTTTACAAGTATATCAACTCTAAAAAAAGAAAGGTTGACTGTATAGGACTCCTAAAGGATGAGGGTGGGAACTCAATGGTGGATGACCAAGGTAAGGCAGAGTTATTAAATGCTTTCTTTGCTTCTGTCTTCACAAGGGAAACACAGGCGCGGAGCTAGGGGGGGTCGGGGTAGGTCAAGTGCCCCCGGGCGCCGGGTCCCTAAGGGCGCCCAGCTGAGCTGATTTTTTTTTTGTTTGTTTTTCTCTGCGGAGAGGAGCAGCGCAGAGAAGAGAAGAGGGAGAGCTATGCGGACGGTGGAGAAGGGGGCCATCTCCCCCCCTTCTCTCACCTTAGGGCTCTCCCTCCCTCCCTCGCTGTCCCCTCCGTTATTGTCCGGGTGTCTGGCGCAGCGGGCGGGACTTACCTCCGTCTCGCTCCAGCGCCGGCCGGAAGTTCGGGTCCCGCAGCCGCTGCTCTGGTCTGGACTAGACCAGAGTAGCGGCAGATCCATCTGCACTGCGACGAGACGGAGGTAAGTTCCGCCCGCCGCTGCCAGCACCTGGACATTAATGGAGGGGACAGCGAGGGAGGGAGAGCAGCTCTCCCTCTTCTCTGCGCTGCTCCCCTCCTGCTGGGGAGCCAGGGAGGGGGACACCTGGCTACCTACTCTGGGCATATATACCCCTGGCTACATATACTGGGCATATATACCCCTGGCTACATATACTGGGCATATATACCCCCTGGCTACATATACTGGGCATATATACCCCTGGCTACATATACTGGGCATATATACCCCCTGGCTACATATACTGGGCATATATACCCCCTGGCTACATGGACTGGGCATATATACCCCCTGGCTACATATACTGGGCATATATACCCCTGGCTACATATACTGGGCATATATACCCCCTGGCTACATATACTGGGCATATATACCCCTGGCTACATATACTGGGCATATATACCCCTGGCTACATGGACTGGGCATATATACCCTCTGGCTACATATACTGGGCATATATACCCCTGGCTACATATACTGGGCATATATACCCCTGGCTACATATACTGGGCATATATACCCCCTGGCTACATGGACTGGGCATATATACCCTCTGGCTACATATACTGGGCATATATACCCCTGGCTACATATACTGGGCATATATACCCCTGGCTACACATACTGGGCATATATACCCCTGGCTACATATACTGGGCATATATACCCCTGGCTACATATACTGGGCATATATACCCCTGGCTACATATACTGGGCATATATACCCCTGGCTACATATACTGGGCATATATACCCCCTGGCTACATATACTGGGCATATATACCCCCTGGCTACATATACTGTGCATATATACCCCTGGCTACATATACTGGGCATATATACCCCTGACTACATATACTGGGCATATATACTCCCTGACTACATATACTGGGCATATATACCCCTGGCTACATATACTGGGCATATATACCCCTGGCTACATATACTGGGCATATATACCCCCTGGCTACATATACTGGGCATATATACCCCCTGGCTACATATATTGGGCATATATACCCCTGCCTACATATACTGGGCATATATACCACTGCCTACATATACTGTGCATATATACCCCCTGACTACATATACTGGGCATATATACCCCTGGCTACATATACTGGGCATATATACCCCTGGCTACATATTCTGGGCATATATACCCCTGGCTACATATACTGGGCATATATACCCCTGGCTACATATACTGGGCATATATACCCCTGGCTACATATACTGGGCACATATACGCCTGACTATATATACTGGGCACATATTATTCTCCTGGCTACATATACTGGGCATATATACCCCTGGCTACATATACTGGGCACATATACCTCTGGCTACATATACTGGGCACACATACCCCTGCCTACATATACTGGGCACATATACCCCTGGCTACCTGTTCTGTGGACATCTCTACCCCTGGCTACCTGTTCTGGGGACATCTATACCGCTGGCCACCTATTCTGGGGACATCTATACTGCTGGCCACCTATTCTGGGGACAACTATAGACCTGGGGCTACCTATTTTTGGGGAACCACGTCAGATTGAGTGTATTTTGGAGAACTGCTGCCAGGTGAGAGGTGTCTACCATATTAAGGGGGCATTCTACCTATTTATGTGAAATGCTGTCTATTTATGTGACTCATGACTGCTGAATTTGTCTTGTTGGGGGCCTCATGGTTACTGAATTTGTCTTGTTGGGGGCCTCATGATTTGTTGGGGGCCTCAAGATCGCTTAATTTGTCTTGTTGGGGGCCTCATGATTGCTGAATTTGTCTTGTTGGGGGCCTCATGATTGCTAAATTTGTCTTGTTGGGGGCCTCATGATTGCTGAGTTGGTTATGTTGGGGGCCTCATGATTGCTGAATTTTTCTTGGTGGGGCGGGCTCATGATTGCTGAATTTGTCTTGGAACATGCTGGAAGGTACATACTGAGGGAGGGTGGGTGAGCGTGAGCCTGCTAACCTCCATGTACATTTGGCTCCACCCATAACCATGCCCACATTTATTATGTGACCACGCCCCTCACTGTTGCAAATTACATTAAATACTTAACGCAGGAAGAAGTGAAGGCAAGACTAAATAAATTAAAAATGGACAAGGCACCTGGCCCGGATGGCATGCATCCTCGGGTCCTAAGGGAATTAAGTTCAGTTATAGATAAACCCCTTTATCTTATCTTTTGTGACTCTCTTTCAACTGGCAGAGTCCCAGTGGATTGGCGTACAGCCCACGTTTTACCATTATTTAAGAAGGGCATAAAATCAGATCCAGGAAATTATAGACCTGCAAGCTTAACATCAGTTGTATGCAAACTATTTGAAGGATTACTGAGAGATACTATACATGACTTCATAGTAGAAAATAGTCAGGTCCTGTTTGACTAACATGCTCAGCTTTTATGAGGTAGTGAACGATAATGTTGATATTGGGAATGCTGTAGATGTGATATACTTCGCAAAGGCCTTCGACACTGTTCCACACAAAAGTCTGGTGTAAAAGTTGAGGATGCAAGGACTGGGGAAGAGTCTGTGTGTGTGGATAGGGAACTGGCTAATGGACAGAAAACAAACAGTTGTGGTCAATGGATCATACTCAAAATGGGTGACTGTTAGCAGTGGGGTCCCACAGGGGTCTGTACTGGGTCCAGTGCTCTTCAATTTATTTATTAATGACCTTGTAGATGCAGTAGTAAGCAATGTTTCTATTTTTGCACATGATACAAAATTGTGCAGAATCATCAACTCTCAGGAAGATAGGGACATATTGCAACAGGATCTGGATAGGATGGCTATATGGGCACATAAATGGCAGATGAAATTCAATGTTGAAAAATGTAAAGTCATGCATTTTGGTCGTACCAATGGTCTAGCACCATACAAAATAAATGGGATACAGTTGGGGACATCAAACTTGGACAAGGACTTAGGAGTACTCATCGACAACAAGTTAAATATTCGTACTCAATGCCAAGCCGCTGCAGCTAAAGCTAACAAAATTTTGGGATGCATTAAAAGGGAAATAAAAACTTGAGATGCTAGCATAATATTGCCCCTGTTTAACTCTCTAGATAGCCACATGGAATTCAGTTCTGGGCACCACATTACAGAAAAATTGATACGTGGGATGGAAGGTCTCACTTACCAAGAAAGGTTAGATAAACTGGGTTTATTTAGTCTAGAGAAAAGACGCCTTAGAGGGGATCTAATTAACATGTATAAATACATCAGAGGGCAATACAATATAGCTTGGCGGTAGAGATGTCGCAAACCTCCGATTTTTGGTTCGCGAACCTTTGCGGAAGGTTTGGTTCGCCAAAAAATTTGCGAACCGCAATAGACTTCAATGGGGATGCGAACTTTGAAAAATAGAAAAAATTATGCTGGCCAAAAAAGTGATGGAAAAGATGTTTCAAGGGGTCTAACACCTGGAGGGGGGCATGGCGGAGTGGGATACATGCCCAAAGTCCCGGGGAAAAATCTGGAACGCAAAGCAGCGTTTTAAGGGCAGAAATGACATTGAATGCTAAATTGCAGGCCTAAAGTGCTTAAAAACATCTTGCATGTGTATACATCAATCAGGGAGTGTAATTAGAGTTCTGCTTCACACTGACGCACCAAACTCACTGTGTAATGCACCGCAAACAGCTGTTTGCGTAGTGACGGCCATGCTGGACTGGTGCGCACCATGGCGAGAGTGTAGGCCGTGGCGGTTTTCAAGCCCATATGGTCGCCGGGCTGTGGTAGCTCAGTGATAGAACAACAGTGACTGTCCAGCTGATCAAATTTGGTCTGTCCACAATGAAGCAACGACCTTATTATCTTCTTGTATGTAGGTAGGCATAGGTAGGTGTCCCAGTACTTAGCTAGGCATAGGTAGGAGTCCCAGTATAGGTAGGTAGGCATAGGTAGGAGTCCCAGCATAGGTAGGTAGGCATAGGTAGGTGTCCCAGTAGTTACCTAGGCATAGGTAGGAGACTCAGTAGTTAGCTAGGCATAGGTAGGAGACCCAGTATACAGTAGGTAGGTAGGCATAGGTAGGTCCCCTAGTATAGGTAGGTAGGTAGGTGTCCCCGTATAGGTAAGTAGGTGCCCCAGTAGTTAGGTAGGCATAGGTAGGTGTCCCAGTATAGATAGTTAGGCAGGGCCTGGCTGGCACAGTAATAACAATTACCAAGGTCCAGCTGCAACAGATAGGGCTGTATAATTCAGTGAGCAACACACACAAAAAAAAAAACATCAGGAAAACATTAGAGCTCTCAAAAGAGCTGTTGAGGGGTGCTATTTTAGCAATAACAATCAGCCAGGAGCAAGCCAAGAGCCTAACTAATCTTTCCCTTGGAGAACAAGTCTGCAGCAGCTGTCCCTAGTCTGTCTCTAGCAGGCACACGAGTGTAATGGTCGGCAAACCTGCCTTATATAAGGGGGGGGGGGGGGGGACTCCAGGGCTTAGTGTAGCCTGAATGGCTACAATGTGCCTGCTGACTGTGATGCAGAGGGTCAAAGTTGACCCTCATAGTGCATTATGGGGCAAATCAAACTTCTGCAAAAGTTCGCTTGGTCCAGGCGAACGCGAACCCCAAAGTTCGCCTGGAACCGTTCGCCGGCGAACCGTTCGCTACATCTCTACTTGGCGGGTGAGCTTTTTGTCCCTAGGCCTTCTCAAAGGACTAGAGGACATGATCTGTGCATGGAGGAAAAACGTTTTAGCCATTTATTTAGGAAAGGGTTCTTTACAGTAAGAGTGATTAAGATGTGAAATGCACTGCCACAGGAAGTAGTTATGGCACATTCTATACCTGCATTTAAAGGGGGCTTAGATGCTTTCTTTGCATTGAGGGACATCCATGGCTACAATTACTAGGTAATGCCCAATGATGCTGATCCAGGGATTTTATCTGATTGCCATCTGGCGTCGGGAAGGAATTTTTTCCCTTTTGGGGCTAATTGGACAATGCCTTGTAAGGGTTTTTCGCCTTCCTCTGGATCAACAGGGATATGTGAGGGAGCAGGCTGGTGTTGTACTTTGTTCTCTGGTTGAACTCGATGGACGTATGTCAACCCAAATAACTATACTATATGTAACTACTTCCTGTTTAAACGGGAAGTAGTGTGAAGCACTTAGAGATCAGAATCTCCGGTGGTAAATGGAGGTATGTGTCCTTCCTGCCGCCTCTGCCAGTGATAGATGCAAGAGGGGAGAGCTGAGGGTAGAGCCGGAGTTGAGAGGGGGGGGACTGTCCCCCCTCCCCTTCAATGTGCGCCCACGCTTTCCCCTCATGCTGCGACCCCTCCTGCCCCCCCCCCCCCAAATGGCCCTGAGCTTGCACCGGGGGGGGGGCTCAAATTCTTGCAGGGGTGCCCGATAAGTTCTAATTATGTTCCTGGTTGATACATAACTCTGTATACCCTTGTATCCTGGTTCTTTCAATTGAATCCATAGTACCCTGAAGTTCTCTCAACATACTTCTTAATGCTTTTCATGGGAGGACACAGAAAAAGTATAATTTAGGTAAAATTGTCATGTGAATTGCTATAATCTGTCGCAGCCAGGAGATTTCATAGGTTTTATAAACAGTTAGTACAGATGTATGTGTGGATGGTAATTTTTCTTGTTTATATGCTCCAGAACCCCAAGTAGGTAACTTACTAAATATTTTAATGATGTTTCTTGCCAAGTAAACATAACATTATTTTTTAACCAGTCTAGGATCTGTGAAAAATAGTTTATTGCCATAAGGCCTCTTGCACACTGCAAGTGATTCCGATTCAGATTCCGCTTTTTAATCAGTTTTTACATCCGATTCCGATTCCGATTTGCAGTGTGCAGTGAGCAAACTGCAAATCGGAATCGGATGTAAAAACGGATTGAAAAGCGGAATCTGAATCGGAATCACTTGCAGTGTGCAAGAGGCCTTATGCCCAACTTTGAAATGTTAACTTTGAGGACCGCATCCTAGTGCAATAAGGGAGGGATAAGGTGTCTTGGCTAGGTCACCAATATGCCCAGAAACAGCTCAATGGGATTGGGTGGCTGTGAAGGCCAATCACTTTTGTCCCCTATGGGCTTGTTTTATATATTACCTGTTCTAAAACAAAAAATGAATTAGCCCTAAAATGTCAGGAGGGAGATTGTTTAGGAGGGCTTTGAAGCAGTTCAATAGACTGTCATTACAACATTTACAACATCTGGTTTAATAGTTAATTAGCTGCACAAGACCCTGGAAGGTTTAATTTTTTTTTCGAGGTTTACTTCCCTAGCCTTGCAAATACGTTTATTAAGTCTCTTTAACCATTGATCAATAGTGACATCTTAGTCAATAGCAGAGAATGGTGTCACAACATGGCCGCAGCTTGAGGTCCGCCGCGATACACTCGGTAAAGATACGCCCTTCCTAAAAGATGAAAGCCGCAGATAGATTTCCTTTCAATCAATGCGAAGTGCTAGTTTAAAAATACGGAAGTCTGCAAACATGAGAGCTCGGATTAAAGGATTATCAAATAAATCTGCTATCAAAGCTGTTTCTTGGACTGCTGAAAAACTGACAGTAAAAAAAAAAAAAAAAAAAAATCACACAGATGGGACAAGAAAAAAAACTGACCATAACTTGCCCTATTGTATTTCCGCAATCTCTAATTACAGCCAGAATAAGAGATTTAAGGGCAGGTGATGGGGTAGGATAGAAACCTGTTTGACTTAAACAGCACAGGATCCCTCACCATCAAGGCTTGATGTACATCAGCCCGACAGCTAATTAGGGGAGACATGAATTTTTCCAATGTAACAGATGTTCGCTAATCAGGCCAGATTTGGCGCCCTTGCGCCAGCAACATTTCATGCACAATTTAACTATCTAAAAGGAATAAACTACTTAATGCATTGTACTGGAGGCACAGCTGTTTCACAATCAGAAAATTTGCTGTCAAAGATGTTCCCTTTAAAACTGACATGTTTTTATATAACTCTGATGGGGTGTTTATAATGGTTTAATAGTTTGTCAGGCAGTGCTGCTGTCACCAGGAAGAAATAAAATATTTCTTGAAGGTATATTAAAAGAAACACACTCATTTCTATTCTAATATTAAGCAAGAAAATCCATTCAGACAATTTAACCGCGCAGCACAAGGGATAATTTGAAAGACATAGTACTTTTGCCTCTGAGATGCAATCTTAGTGAATGTAAAAAAAATAAAATAAAAAAAAACAATGGAAAGCTTGTAAATGAATGCACAAAAATCAAATAGATTTTGTGAATATGGTATAGTAAATAAGGAAATAGCGAGTTTAGGACAGGTTTATATAAAATCAGCTCTAAGATAATCAGAGGAAAAGTGTGCAATAGTGGAGCAGATGCTTAGAGTGACTCATTCTAATAAATCTCCCCCAGAGTGAGCAAATGAGTGTGTGTGGTGTGTGTGATGTGTGTGGTGTGTGTGCGTGGTATGTGTGTGGTGTGTGTGGTGTGTGGTTTGTGTGTGTGTGTATGTGGTGTGTGTGTGTGTGTGGTGTGTGTGTGGTGTGTGTGTGTGTGTGTGTGTGTGTGTGTGTGTGTGTGTGTGTGTGTGTGTGTGTGTGTGTGTGTGTGTGTGTGTGTGTGTGCGTGCATGTGGTGTGTGGTGTATGTGGTGTGTGGTGTGCGTGTGTGTGGTGTGTGTGCGTGCGTGTGTTATGTATGTGGTGTGTGTGTGCGGTGTGTGGTGTGTGTGTGTGGTGTGTGTATGTGGTGTGTGTGTGGTGTGTGTGTGTGTGCATGCGGTGTGTGTAGTGTGTGTATTTTGTGTGTGTGTGTTGTGTGTATGTGTGTGGGTGTGTGTGTCTGTGTGCACAGTGTGTGTGTGTGTGTGTGGTGTGTGTGTGGTGTGTGTGTGGCGTGTGCGTGTGTGGTGTGTGTGTGTGTGGTGTGTACAGTGTGTGTATGTGTGTACAGTGTGTGTGTGTGTGTGTGGTGTGTGTGTCTGTGTGTACTGTGTGTGTGTGTGTGTGTGTGTGTGCGTGCGTGCGTGCGTGTGTGTGTGGTGTATGTGGTGTGTGTGTGTGGTGTGTGGTGTGTGTGTGTGGTGTGTGTATGTGGTGTGTGTGGGTGCGTGTGTGTGTGCATGCGGTGTGTGTAGTGTGTGTATTTTGTGTGTGTTGTGTGTATGTGTGTGGGTGTGTGTGTCTGTGTGCACAGTGTGTGTGTGTGTGTGTGTGTGTGTGTGTGTGTGTGTGTGTGTGTGTGTGTGTGTGTGCGCGTGTGTGTGTGCGTGTGTGTGTGTGTGGTGTATGTGGTGTGTGTGTGTGGGTGTGGTGTGTATATGTGGTGCGTGGTGTGTGTGTGCGTGTGTGTGTGTGTGTGTGGTGTGTGTGTGTGCATGCGGTGTGTGTAGTGTGTGTATTTTGTGTGTGTGTGTTGTGTGTATGTGTGTGGGTGTGTGTGTCTGTGTGCACAGTGTGTGTGCGTGTGGTGTGTGTGTGTGTGGTGTGTGCAGTGTGTGTCTGTGTGTACAGTGTGTGTGTGTGTGTGTGTGTGTGTGTGTGTGTGTGTGTGTGTGTGTGTGTGTGTGTGTGTGTGTGTGTGTGTGCGTGTGTGTCTGTGTATACTGTGTGTGTGTGTGGTGTGTGTGTCTGTGTGTACTGTGTGTGTGTGTGCGTGCGAGTGTGCGTGTGTGTGTGTGTGTGTGTGGTGGGTGTCTATGTGTGCATTTGTGTGCATAGAGCAGGATCACCCACAATGCAACATAGGCAGGTGCCCCTGGGGCCCAGTGAGTGTCAGAGGCCCAGTTGACAGAGGACCAGCTGACTTTCTCTGATCTCTCTCCTATCCTGGATTACCAAAAGGGGTGCTAGTAAAAAAGGGCGCACAGGGATAGTGGCCAAAAAGGGTGCCGCCATAGACTGCAATGCAAAATATCGGCTATTCGGCGCCCGAACGGAAAAAAGGGCGCCCGAGAAATAGCGGTTACAGGGATCGTGTTAACAAAAGTTTTCGTTTACAGAATAAGGTTTATAACAAATATCGTTTACAAGTTCGTTTTGAGTTTGTGTTATACTTATTTTTTCGTTTTTAAATTTCGCTTATATCAGTTTTTACTTATTATTTAGTTTAAAAATTTCGCTTACAAAAGTATAACAACTAAATTTTCGTTTACATTTCTGATTTGGTATTAACTTTGTTTTTACACTTATAATGCGTTCATTATAGTTACTAAACTATCGCTTATAATATTACTGTTGTTTTAAGGTTAAAAACAGAAGTTGGAGGAGCACACATCCATAGGAAGGAACTGTTGTGTGCCCAAGCCTTGGATCCCTGTATCCTCAGAATCCCCAGTAGTCAAATGTAGAAAGGAGGCTGGCACCACCAGAAGTAGAAAAGTAAAAATTAGCTCTTTATTGATCAGTCATAAAATGACAGCTTTATTTTTGACCATGCTGTCATTTTATGACTGATCAATAAAGAGCTAATTTTTACTTTTCTACTTCTGGTGGTGCCAGCCTCCTTTCTACATTTGTTATTTTAAAGCGGAATATAACCCTGCATTTCAACTTTGCTCTAAAATATTATTTACAGCATATTGTATGCAAAAAGCATTTTTTTTTTACTAGACCAGCATTGGAAGGGTTAAACACAGACGTTTCAAGTTCGTGGAGAGATATGCAGAAGTTCAGACTGTTACATTCTATGTATCTATTGATAAACAGTTACACTGTAATGATCGCTGCTGCAGCAGCTATTCCTGGAAGTAGTAGTGCTGCAGCTCAGGCAGTTCTGATCTATTTCCATGCAAGCTGCATAGCTTTGTCTGTCTTTCCCTGCTGTCAGCTTGTGACTGATTATCATTCACCTGTGTGGAAATCTGCATGTCTGCTCCCATTGGATGATCTCAGTATAAAGATCTGCTTCCTGCAGGGTTTCCTTGGGTTTTCATAGCTGCAGTTTAAGCCCGTCTTGCTGTCGCTTCAGCCCCTGATCGTGTTTCTTGTTCTAAAGATACTTTGCTGGTTTTGCATCATATATTGGTTCATTGCCAATATATATGCATACCAGCACGTTTATTATTTTCCTTGTATTCGTGTTACGTTGATACATCAGTGTCGCTGATATATACGTACACGAACTGTTTATTTCCTGTGTTCAGTTAGTCAGTTTTCCAGCACGTTTTGGTAGTTTGCGCGTACCGTGAGCACCCGTGCTGAGCTAGTTATCCTGTTCCTGGTCCTGTTTGTGGATTGCGTTCATCTCTGCGAAGAGATAACGAATCCTTCTGAATCCTGTTCTGTTTCTGTTTGTGGATTGCGTTCATCTCTGCGAAGAGATAGCGAATCCTTCTGAGTCCTGTTCCCTGTATTACTCCAGTCCTAGTCAGCGTTCCTGCTTATGTCATATGTCGGTTCATTGCCGATATATACATATGTTAGTCAGACGTTACAAATAGTTTCATTGATAGCTGTAATTGTAATACGCTAGGAAAACATACTTATTGTATATTTATCTGTGTTACGTTCATCTATCTTGATCCTGCTATTTCCTGACTATCCTGTCCTGTCTTTGTGAGGCACGCCATCGCCGCAACGCATTGGCTGCCTCATTCCAGTCTGTCTGGTTTTGGACGCTTGCTGTCGCTAAGTAGCCGCTAGCTAGCAAGCGTTCATTCTGTCTACCTGTCCTGATCTCCTCAGTTCTGGTTTATGCGCTCAGCGCTACTTTGCGCTGAGACGTTATAACGAAAGCATTGTTTGTGGCTGTCAGATCTGCACCGGCTCTGTGCGCCACAATCTCCTATTGGAGTCAGTCCTCCCCTCCACTATACTAGGGATAGCCTGTTTCTTTGTGCTAGTGTGTGTACCTCCTCCACGTCAGCTCATGCGTTGCATGCTGACTGGGGAAAATACACCACCAAGCCTTACATTATGAAAACCCCATTACCAATCCCCATTGTGGGGGGGATTCCCAGAAAGTATGACACAGTTAATTATGGTTCCTGTTCCTTTAAGAAATTTGAAGAACTTAACCCTGAAACAGAAAATGAGTTTTTCTCTGAATGTGCCAGGTTCCTGGCCAATCCCGATCTCCAAGCGACTCCTGTTTCAACCTGGGCACTCCAGCTAGTTTATATTTTGTTTAAAGGGCAATTGCTTCAGTGGGCATGTGATGTTCTCAATCATTCCGATTTGAATGAGAGACCGCTGGAATTTCTAGCGTTTGTGATCCATAACTGGTTGCGCATAGATCCATTGCCTTTTCCTCTAAATGAACTCCTGGCAGCAGGCCAATCAGCTGCTCCTTCAATTGTTTGCAAAAATGATCAGCAAGCAGAGAGTGTTCCTGATAATTTTCCTGCAGCCTTGAATAAATCACCAAAAACAGCAGGGTCTAAGGCAAAACGCAAACGTTCTAAGAAACGTGTCCGATCTGCAGAGTCGTTATCCTTAGCGACTGAGACCTATAATGAGATTCTGCCATTAACAGATAATGAAATGCAATTGTCTTTCAGGGGAGTTAAATGGACTTATGAAACTACTAATGAACTTTCATCACTGGCTAGGGAAAATAAAGATTTTTGTTTAAAAGAATTATCTGAGTATGATTATGAGGAGATATTACAGAGTATTGAACAAATCAACTTATTTGTGAAACAAGGAAAGTTTGCATACACTACAGTTAAACACTTGCTACAGGTATTAGAGATTCTTAAGAATAAGGAATCTGCCAATCACCTGCTAATTAACCCAATATATGTCCCTGCCACAATCATATCTGCAAACTGTGATCTGCCTGTTAAGTATGCTTGGAATCCTCCATTTGAGAAAGGAGAGATGGAAGCTCTGGTCAATGAATGGAAGAATGATTCAAGTTCATTTTGTCAATTTTACAGTGCAAAAAGTGAATTAGTATTGAATGCATGCATTAAGTCTGCCTATAACCTAATAAAAACTGGTGTGTGTGGGTATGACTTTGTGGCTCCATTGATCGAGGTGTGGAAAATGATTTTGGATGATTTTTATGCGATTCAATCAGTTGATACCAGGGAAGACACCAGGGGCGGCGCCAGGGGGGTGCTCGAGCACCCCCTAGAATTGTCCAAGCACCCCCAAAGCACCCCCTGGAGTGAACTGACTTCAGGCGTCTAAAAGACGCCAAGTCAGTTCACACACCGGCAGCACGGAGCAGCAGGCAGGGCTACGGTAAGATGGCCGCCCGGAGCCCTGTTCTGCAGACTTCGGGCGGCCATTTTCCCGTAGCCCTGCACTCTGCATGCAGGCAGGAAGTCTCGTGGTGACGTCGGGAAGGAAGAGGATCGTGGGCGCGCGGGCGCTGCGCGCCACAATGAGGTCGGGACTCGGGACAGGAGGTCGGGAAAGAAGGTCTTCTGGCTGTAGGTGAGTAAATGGGTTTTTCTTTTCTTTTTCAGGTGATGCGGATTGTGCATATTGGGGTCATATCTGCTACGGATTGTGCATATTGGGGTCATATCTGCTACGGATTGTGCATATTGGGGTCATATCTGCTACGGATTGTGCATATTGGGGCGATATCTGCTACCGATTGTGCATATTGGGGTCATTTCTGCTACCGATTGTGCATATTGGGGTCATTTCTGCTACCGATTGTGCATATTGGGGTCATTTCTGCTACCGATTGTGCATATTGGGGTCATATCTGCTACCGATTGTGCATATTGGGGTCATATCTGCTACCGATTGTGCATATTGGGGTCATATCTGCTACCGATTGTGCATATTGGGGTCATATCTGCTACCGATTGTGCATATTGGGGTCATATCTGCTACCGATTGTGCATATTGGGGTCATATCTGCTACCGATTGTGCATATTGGGGTCATATCTGCTACCGATTGTGCATATTGGGGTCATATCTGCTACCGATTGTGCATATTGGGGTCATTTCTGCTACGGATTGTGCATATTGGGGTCATATCTGCTACCGATTGTGCATATTGGGGCCATATCTGCTACCGATTGTGCATATTGGGACCATATCTGCCACCGATTGTGCATATTGGGACCATATATGCCACCGATTGTGCATATTGGGACCATATCTGCTACCGATTGTGCATATTGGGACCATATCTGCTACCGATTGTGCATATTGGGACCATATCTGCTACCGATTGTGCATATTGGGACCATATCTGCTACCGATTGTGCATATTTGGGCCATATCTGATAACGATTGTGCGTATTGGGGCCATATCTGATAACGATTGTGCATATTGGGGCCATATCTGATAACGATTGTGCATATTGGGGTCATATCTGCTACCGATTGTGCATATTGGGGCTATATCTGATAACGATTGTGCATATTGGGGCTATATCTGATAACGATTGTGCATATTGGGGCCATATCTGATAACGATTGTGCATATTGGGGCCATATCTGATAACGATTGTGCATATTGGGGCCATATCTGATAACGATTGTGCATATTGGGGCCATATCTGATAACGATTGTGCATATTGGGGCCATATCTGATAACGATTGTGCATATTGGGGCCATATCTGATAACGATTGTGCATATTGGGGCCATATCTGATAACGATTGTGCATATTGGGGTCATTGGACGTGTTTTTTGTTAAAATCTGCTCACATTACGTGTATTTTCTTGAGAAAACCTGCACAATTATGTGAATTTTCTGGGAAAAGGGTCACCAAAACTTGGGCCCTCTGTCTTTGCGTTGCACTTTTAAAGGGAACCCGAGGTGAGAATAATATTGAGGCTGCCATATTTATCTCCTTTTAAGCAATACCAGTTGCCTGGCTGCCGTGCTGGTCCTCTGCCTCTTATTCTTTCAACCATAGACCCTGAACAAGCATGCAGCAGGTCAGGGGTTTCTGACAATATTGTCAGAACTGACAAGATTAGCTGCATGGCTTGTTTCTGGTGTAATTCAGTTCACTACTACAGCCAAATAGATCAGCAGGGCTGCCAGGCAACTAGTATTGTTTAAAAGGAAATAAATATGGCAGCCACCATATCACTCTCACCCTGGGTTCACTTTAAATTACAGTTAGCCCCGCCCTCATCCGGTCATGACCACGCCCATTTTTTCGCCGCGGCGCGCTTTGCGCGCCGCAGGTCGTAGCCACACCCATTTTTGGCGCGGCGCGCTTAGCGCGCCGCAGGTCGTCAGCTCCCCCGGAAATTGGTCCAGCACCTGCATAGCACCCCCTAAAAAAATTTCCTGGAGCCGCCACTGGAAGACACACTGTCAATTGGAGACTGTCCCACTTCTCCAGTTACTGAGTCCCTGCCATGTCTTGTGAATGTTCCTGTAACTCCACCCTGTACCATGGATAACTCAGTGTTACTTCCCAGTAAAACAGAAGCCACCGATACTTTCTTAACTTTGCCCTGCACAAATTTCTCAGCAGAGAATCCAGAGGTCCTGCTGACTTCTGAGTCCAGCCTAGCCAGTACTCATGAGTCTTTGTTCAGTGAAACAGACACCAGAAAAATCTTGCCTGTCTCTGCAAACACTTCTGCAGAAATTACCCGTGTTAATAAAGTTCAACTCCTGTCTGATCCAGCAGATGCCAATAGATGCACTACATCAGTTTCCGAGTCCCAGCAATCCTGTCCAGAAACCTCAGAACCCCAGCATCTGAATTTTCCAATTTTACAATTGAATGGTGATTCAGATGCACAAACATTGTGTCTTGATCTTCCTGTTTCTACACCTCGCTCTAGTTTCGTGAATAGCTCAGAGCATCTGCTCTGTGAACCTGAAATCGCAGAATTATTACCTTGTTCAGAAAATGTTCCAATAAATTTGCCCTGTACCATGAATTGTGCAGTAGATCTCTCCAATGAAACTCAGGTCACAGAATCATTATGCTGTCCAGCAGGTGCTTCCATGGTTTTGCCCTGCAATATGGACTGTTCAGTGATCCTGTCCAGTGAAGCTGTGGTCGCAGAGTCTTATGCTTCACCCAGTACTTTGGATATTTCAAACCCTCTAGCAAAGGAGTCTGAGGCACTGCTTACCTCAGTTGGTGTTGCAGTAATATTCACTTGTCTAGCAGCTGTTTTGGAATTACAGTCTGCTCTAATAAAACTTGATGAATTTCTGCCCAGCAAAGCAGAAGCCATTGAAAAATTGTCCTCGTCAGCAAGTGTGTTAGATACCTTGCCCTGTACACAGTCTGATTTAACCAATGTTGTTGAGTCCCTCTCCAGTGTTGTAACAGCCAAGGAACTCCAGCCCTGTCCTCTGAATGTTTCAGAAGTCTTGCCCTGTAACATGGATAATTCTGATTCTCTGGTCAAAATAATAGAAATCTCAGAATCTCAGTCCGGTCTGATGAGTGTTCCTGAAACCCAGCCCTGTATCCTGAAAGATTCTGGTTCTCTGGCCGCTGTGGCAGAGGTTCCAGAGTCCCCTTCCTGTCCAGGGAATTCCTCAGTTTTGCCTAGTCCAGTGGGGGCTGCTGCAATACTGACTTGTTCTGCAGCGCCTCATGAGCTCCAATCCAGTGTATTAAATGAGTCTCTGTCCAGTCCAGAGGTAGTTGTGGAGTCCCTATCTGGTTCAGTGCATACATCAGAAGATTTGTCCTGTCTTGTTAGTGCCCCTGAATCTGATTTGTTACTGACTTTGCTGGAATCAGCGACATCTAAGTCTGATCCAGCATTCTCGTGTAAAAGTCCAGTAGTTGCGAAGTTTAGTCATGATGATTTTTTTTTGGCCAGTCCTGGTTTTGGTCCTGTCTTGGCTGACCCTGAGGCTCACAGTTCCTTGACATGCCCAGAGGTTTCTCTTGTGCCGGTGTGCCCAGATGTTCTTGGTGTGCCAGAATGCCCAAGTGTGTCTAAGGTGTTAGCGTGCTCTGATGCTTCCTTAGTGGGAACACGTTCTGATGTTGCCAGTCTGCCTGCATGCCCAGAGATGGTTCTGGTCCCTGAAAGCCCTGATATTGATGTTTGTCCTTGTGGCCCTGACTCGGGAATTGCCCTAGGTTCCATAGGGGTTCTTGATAGTTCTCCATGTGAGCCTAAGGGGCATTCTGACCTATAGGGATCTCTTTGGAGCTTCAAGGTGTTCTGGGAGGTCTCTGAGAAAACTTGTCCTGGTGCCTTGGACTGGTTCAACAGTGGGTTTTGTGTTGGTAAAGACAGTACCGGTGGGCATTGCAAAGGCTTTGGCGTTTCTGAACGGTTCCTGGAAGGCGGTGGGTATCGCTCAGGGAATTTCGGAGGGCTTTCTTCTGGAAATCATGGTTCTGATGGGTGTCACACTGGGGCTTGTAGTACTGATGGGCATGGTTCTGTAGGTTCTGGTTCTGATGGGTCCAGTCTTGTGGGGACTGATTCTGGAATTCGGTCTTGCCGGGCTGTCCCGGCCATCATGAATTATCAGTCAGACTGTTTTGTTGGGAATTTCAGTTTTGAAAAGCGTCTGGAATTCGCTTTTAAGGGCGGGGGTACTGTAATGATCGCTGCTGCAGCAGCTATTTCTGGAAGTAGTAGTGCTGCAGCTCAGGCAGTTCTGATCTATTTCCATGCAAGCTGCATAGCTTTGTCTGTCTTTCCCTGCTGTCAGCTTGTGACTGATTATCATTCACCTGTGTGGAAATCTGCATGTCTGCTCCCATTGGATGATCTCAGTATAAAGATCTGCTTCCTGCAGGGTTTCCTTGGGTTTTCATAGCTTCAGTTTAAGCCCGTCTTGCTGTCGCTTCAGCCCCCGATCGTGTTTCTTGTTCTAAAGATACTTTGCTGGTTTTGCATCATATATTGGTTCATTGCCAATATATATGCATACCAGCACGTTTATTATTTTCCTTGTATTCGTGTTACGTTGATACATCAGTGTCGCTGATATATACGTACACGAACTGTTTATTTCCTGTGTTCAGTTAGTCAGTTTTCCAGCACGTTTTGGTAGTTTGCGCGTACCGTGAGCACCTGTGCTGAGCTAGTTATCCTGTTCCTGGTCCTGTTTGTGGATTGCGTTCATCTCTGCGAAGAGATAACGAATCCTTCTGAATCCTGTTCTGTTTCTGTTTGTGGATTGCGTTCATCTCTGCGAAGAGATAGCGAATCCTTCTGAGTCCTGTTCCCTGTATTACTCCAGTCCTAGTCAGCGTTCCTGCTTATGTCATATGTCGGTTCATTGCCGATATATACATATGTTAGTCAGACGTTACAAATAGTTTCATTGATAGCTGTAATTGTAATACGCTAGGAAAACATACTTATTGTATATTTATCTGTGTTACGTTCATCTATCTTGATCCTGCTATTTCCTGACTATCCTGTCCTGTCTTTGTGAGGCACGCCATCGCCGCAACGCATTGGCTGCCTCATTCCAGTCTGTCTGGTTTTGGATGCTTGCTGTCGCTAAGTAGCCGCTAGCTAGCAAGCGTTCATTCTGTCTACCTGTCCTGATCTCCTCAGTTCTGGTTTATGCGCTCAGCGCTACTTTGCGCTGAGACGTTATAACGAAAGCATTGTTTGTGGCTGTCAGATCTGCACCGGCTCTGTGCGCCACAATCTCCTATTGGAGTCAGTCCTCCCCTCCACTATACTAGGGATAGCCTATTTCTTTGTGCTAGTGTGTGTACCTCCTCCACGTCAGCTCATGCGTTGCATGCTGACTGGGGAAAATACACCACCAAGCCTTACATACACACTCTTTGGTAGTCCTCCAAGCTCCTTCTCAGTCAGAGAGATGAGTCATTCAACACTTAGATACATTTCTGTAAACAAAATGTATCTCTTTTCAGCTTCGGATGCGTCTGCAGAAATCTAACGGAACTTTAAAGCCCTGTGTAACCCTTCCAATGCTGGTCTAGTAAAAAAAAATGCTGGTTGCATATAATATACTGTAAATAATGTTTTAGAGCAAAGTTGAAATGCAGGGTTATATTCCGCTTTAAGGTTGTTTTTACACTTATAATGCATTAATTATAGTTACTAAAATATCGCTTTTAATGTTACTGTTATTTTAAGATTTCTAATGCTTGTAAGGCTATCTATTGTATTGTATATATTTATATATACTTTTCTCTATTTATAATATTAATGAATACGTGATTTTAAGGCTATTTTAAGGCTATTTATTCTATTACAAATATATAAATTATTTCATTCATGTTATTTGTAGAGAAGTATTTTAAGGATTAAATATATTATTGTTTATATGTGTTTAGGGTGTTTGTGCGGTGGGGATGGTTAGGTTTAGGCATTGCCAGGGGGGTCTAGGGGTTAGGGATAGGTACGGGAGGGTTAGGTATAGTTACAGTATAATATACACAATCAGGGGGTGGTTAGGGTTAGGCACCACCAGGGGGGTCTTAGGGTTAGGCACCACCAGGGGGGTCTTAGGGTTAGGCACCACCAGGGGGGTCTTAGGGTTAGGCACCACCAGGGGGGGTCTTAGGGTTAGGCACCACCAGGGGGGTCTTAGGGTTAGGCACCACCAGGGGGGTCTTAGGGTTAGGCACCACCAGGGGGGGTCTAGGGGTTAGGGATAGGTACAGGGAGGGCTCTGTGTGAGAGTAAGGTTAGGTATAATTACAGCACAATATATTTAATATATACAATTTATTAAATTATATATATTTAAACAAAGGGGTTAGGTCTAGGGGTTAGGGATAGGGAGAGATCTGTGTGAGCCTACAGTTTGGTATAATTACAGTAAAATATCTGTAAAACCTACCATTGCATTGCTATGCTTAATACAAGTGTAAATATCGTTTTTGTTATAGACGATATTTGACGTTTCTTTTCAGAATTCGTTTGTTGTTATAGACTGTATTTTGCCATTTCATTTCCGTTTATTTAACCTATTTAGCACTAAATTTTCGTTTACAACCCCTTAAAAGAAAAATATGGTTTTGCATTAAAACTTAAAATTTCGGCTATACCCCGCACCCTTTTTTCCAGGCGCCCTTTTTTGATACACGCACCAAAAGGACCATACAGGGGAGCCAAAGCTACTAACTTGCCTAGGGCCCCATTTCATCTTAATCCATCTGTGTGTGTGTGCTCATATTTTGTCTGTGATTTATAAAACAAGGTTACTTCTATACTTCATGCCCTGCTCTACATTGAAGAGGAACTGTAGTGCAAATAACATTATTAATAAGATTCCTTGCTTCTGAGTGTTCTGAGCACAGTTGGAGATGCTGCTTGCTTGGCAGTTGGAAACTTCATTTGGCCCAAATAAACCCAGAATTGAAGGTGTTAGTTATTTTGAAAGCGCACATTAAGGTAAATTGTAAGTATTACTTTTTAGCAATGCATTTTCAAATGAAAATATACCCATACAGACGCAAAACCCCTGCACTTAATTATTTCCTGTTTAGAGAGTGAGGTGTTGAAATTCCACTTCCTGTGCGCTAACCTTCCCCCCACCCCCATGAAGTTACATCTGAGCACAGCAGTCGCCATCCTCCATGTGACATGAGACTTTTTTGGCCACCAGGTAATGCCACCACATGTCACCACATGTCAAACACCCCCTCCCCTTCCCCCACCCCCTTCCCCCAGGAGATAAAAACAGACACTGCACACATTTTCTCTATCAATCACATCCTTTTCTGTGATAAAGCATTCATGTTTTCACACATTTGGACATACATGGGGCTTGATTCACTAAAACCGTGATAACTTAAATATCACACCTTATCAAAGATAATCACACCTTACACACCTTATCAGAGTAGCATAGCAAGCGATACGAACGTATGTCTGCTAATTGGCAATTGCACTAGTCCTGCACTGATCTGTGACCTGTGGGTTCATAGTGCTCGCTATGCTACTCTGATAAGGCATTAACTTTGATAAGGTGTGATATTTTTGATAAGGTGTGATATATTTGATAAGGTGTGATATTTGAGTTATCACGGTTTAGTGAATCAAGCCCAAGCGCATACAGAAAACTGACAGACGAGTGTGCTCCCAGCCTCTGCTCTGCGGCCTTCTCCAGCATCACTACAGTACACAGCACTTGGGGAGGGGTGGAGAGATTGGGAGCTGGGTGCTGTACACTAAATCCCTTATCAGTGGCTGAGCAGATGCCGTAATTAGAACAATTGTGTAGAGACTAGAGCAGAACGTTTTTTCTCTGTGCCCTTTGTTGTCTGTCTTTTAGGACGGAGCTTCCTGTGGCTTCTGGCCTGCATCCCTTGCAGGGTCTATTGTTACACCCCCTGGATGAGCCCAGCCTCACTTACCGTAAGCTAGCTCCCAACTTGTTCCTGTCCCCAGACACTGCACTGGCCCTGGTCTGAGGGGGTATTCTGGGCAGCTATAATCCCCCCTGCGTTTGCCTATAGTGTGCATATACAGTATATTTGTTCTCCCTGCTTAAAAGCCTTGTTGTACTCTTATGCAATTCTGATTTTCTTAATAAATTACCATTTATTTGGCTGTTGAGCTACTGTAATGAAGAAACATAATTTTGGCATAATTTATAATAATTTTATGTGGTGTACTGATTAAATATATATTTTTCTGGATACCATATATGGTGGTTGTGTCATATATATTGGGGAGACGGATCCACCCCAGTCCCCCATTTTTTTATTTGGTTTTAATAGACTACAAATTTTTATTCTGCTGGCGCCTCTGTAACTACGACAAATGTAATAAAGAACCGATAGCTTAGGATGTATACAGGTATAAAGACATTTTTGGATTGGCCAATAATCTCCCAATTTTACATCTCTCATGTAGTATGAGAGATTACCTACTCAATTTGTTCATAGTCATTACCGCCGCAAGACGCAAAGCCTCGTCCACCTAATCGCACGCACTCGTACCCACGTTGTTACAAGACAAGTTAATTTTGGCACATAACAGTGTTTCTTCTCAAGCCTACACATTTTTGCACAGGAAGATCTGCCAATCACCTTCATTCAGCAGCAGCTCATCATTAACAAATAAAGGTTCTAACAGAAGTAATTGCTCTTTGGGTGCATATATATACACACACACACACACAATTTTAATTGGCTGAATTTGATTGGCCCCATACTACAGGGAGGATCAAGATTGTATGTGTATATGCACCATCAAATCTGAAAATTATTTATATGAGCCTGGCCGCAGTGTCTAATCCTTGCAACTTATAGCTTCAGTGGTGGAAGTTTCACCCTGGCCACCACAATGCATGCGGGGAGATGTAGTATATTAATGTGCCTACATCTCCTTTGATTACATTAGCGTACTACGTCTCCCAGTGTGCATTGCAGTGGCCAGAGGGGGACACTTCCACTAGATGTAGTGTACAGTAGATGGGGAGCAGTCTACAGGATCTTCTCAAAAAATTAGCATATTGTGATAAAGTTTATTATTTTCTGTAATGTACTGATAAACATTAGACTTTCATATATTTTAGATTCATTACACTACAACTGAAGTAGTTCAAGCCTTTAATTGTTTTAATATGGATGATTTTGGCATACAGCTCATGAAAACCCCAAATTCCTATCTCAAAAAATTAGCATATCATGAAAAGGTTCTCTAAACAAGCTATTAACCTAATCATCTGAATCAACTTATTAACTCTAAACACCTGCATAAGATTCCTGAGACTTTTAAAACTCCCAGCCTGGTTCATTACTCAAAACCGCAATCATGGGTAAGATTGTAGGCCTGACTGCTGTCCAGAAGGCCATCATCGACACCCTCAAGCAAGAGGGTAAGACACAGAAAGAAATTTCTGAACGAATAGGCTGTTTCCAGAGTGCTGTATCAAGGCACCTCAGTGGGAAGTCTGTGGGAAGGAAAAAGTGTGGCAGAAAACGCTGCACAACGATAAGAGGTGACCGGACCCTGAGGAAGATTGTAGAGATGGACCAATTCCAGACCTTGGGGGACCTGTGGAAGCAGTGGACTGAGTCTGGAGGAGAAACATCCAGAGCCACAGTGTACAGGTGTGTGCAGGAAATGGGCTACAGGTGCCGCATTCCCCAGGTAAAGCCACTTTTGAACCAGAAACAGCGGCAGAAGCGCCTGACCTGTACTTGACACTGGACTTCAGGCATGTTGGCATTTCCCTCTCCCCAGTCTTCCTCCAGACTCTGGCACCTTGATTTCCGAATGACGTGCAAATGTTGCTTTCATCCGAAAAAAGTACTTTGGACCACTGAGCAACAGTCCAGTGCTGCTTCTCTGTAGCCCAGGTCAGGCGCTTCTGCCGCTGTTTCTGGTTCAAAAGTGGCTTGACCTGGGGAATGTGGCACCTGTAGCCCATTTCCTGCACACACCTGTACACGGTGGCTCTGGATGTTTCTACTCCAGACTCAGTCCACTGCTTCCGCAGGTCCCCCAAGGTCTGGAATCGGTCCTTCTCCACTATCTTCCTCAGGGTCCGGTCACCTCTTTTCGTTGTGCAGCGTTTTCTGCCACACTTTTTCCTTCCCACAGACTTCCCACTAAGGTGCCTTGATACAGCACTCTGGGAACAGCCTATTCGTTCAGAAATTTCTTTCTGTGTCTTACCCTCTTGCTTGAGGGTGTCAATGATGGCCTTCTGGACAGCAGTCAGGCCTACAATCTTACCCATGATTGCGGTTTTGAGTAATGAACCAGGCTGGGAGTTTTAAAAGCCTCAGGAATCTTCTGCAGGTGTTTAGAGTTAATAAGTTGATTCAGATGATTAAGTTAATAGCTCGTTTAGAGAAACTTTTCGTAATATGCTAATTTTTTGAGATAGGAATTTGGGGTTTTCATGAGCTGTATGCCAATATGATCAATATTAAAACAATAAAAGGCTTTGAACTACTTCAGTTGTGTGTAATGAATCTAAAATATATAAAAGTCTAATGTTTATCAGTACATTACAGAAAATAATGAACTTTATCACAATATGCTAATTTTTTTAGAAGATCCTGTAAATCAGACAGGGACAGGGGCAGGGATGTGGGTGCTCTGCTCTGTTATTTGTTGTTTGAGCAGGACTGTTACTTCTCAGTTTTTATTGATTTACGTAAATAAGAGAAAAAAATCTTTTTTAAAAAATCCCGGTCGGGAAGGAGACAGGCGGCACCTTTATACTGTCCTATACTGCTGACCCATACACGCATGCAACTTTCTCGGGGTTCCCATTGCATGGGCCCCATATGTAAGTTTTGCTTTTATGCTGTTTTTACTATGAAAACTCTATATTTACACGTAGAGTTGCCGATTGTTTGTTTTTTATGATGTTTACTGACATCCATTCGTGAGATGAATCATTGCTGAATTGGTGGATCCTGGATGGACTGTTGTTTCCCGATGTCCTACCAAACCGTTGATACAACCTTATAATGTGGGTTGTCACCAGCTGGTAAGCCTCTTTTCTTTTTCTGGGTATCCATGATTGCAGAGCTGTGCCGTGACCCTGATATTTATTGTGGTGGAGATTTGCCTGCTCATATTCTTTGTTGAAGACTCATCTTCTGTTTTTGGATTCTGCGCTGATTATATATAATTGACATGCAAACCACCGTTTTGACCTGGGAGCAACTAGCCATTAAAGTAGAGGAGGGATGAAGTGCGGACTGCGCACACCCTTCCAGGTAAATTAGTACACTCGGGTGGTCATACACAACACAACTAAAGCAAGAAGAAGTGCGGAGACTGATTCTTTAACCATCTATTGACATGAATGTGATACTAGTACTCCCAGTAAAATGTTTTAGAGATGCTCTAAGCTTTCCATAGCTATGTAAAAGATGAAATAAAGCTATCACTGCACGCATGGGCGTAACGATAGGGGATGCAACCCCTGCCCCCGTGGTGGGGGCCCGCTCAAGGACTTTTTGGTGGGCAGGAGGGGTCCCAAAATAAGAGGAGAGCTTTGCACATCGGCAGGGAGGGGGGCAGGCCCGCCATCAGGGGGGGACATCCGTGACTCCCGTCACGGGCCCCGGGCCTGCAGGGGGCCCATCCCATCCCCGCCGCGGCCCTGGCGGGTGCCGCCCGGCCGCCGCTCAACCCCCCCTGGCCGCTGCTCCCTCCCTCCATCCCTCTAGCCGCTGCCGCCGCCTCCGCCGCGTCAGACCCCGATCAGGCGGCGACAATAGTGCGGGCGCTAGGACCCAGCGACCGCACTGATATGCGGAAGTGACGTCACTTCCGCATATAGAGAGGGTGCGTCCAGTGCCCGCTCTTACTGGTCGGGTCGCCGCTGATCTTGAGGTCTGACGCTGCTAGCAAGGTAGGGGAAGCAGCGGCGGCGGCTGGGGGGGGGATCCCTGTCACTCGCTCACTAGCTAAAGGGGCTCCCTGTCACTCACTCACTATTTAAAGGGCCTCCCTGTCACTCACTCCCTAAAGGGTCTCCCTGTCACTCACTCACTAGCTAAAGGGGCTCCCTGTCACTCACTCACTAGCTAAAGGGCCTCCCTGTCACTCACTCACTAGCTAAAGGGGCTCCCTGTCACTCACTCACTAGCTAAAGGGGCTCCCTGTCACTCACTCACTCCCTAAAGGGGCTCCCTGTCACTCACTCACTCACTCCCTAAAGGGGCTCCCTGTCACTCACTCACTGCCTAAAGGGGCTCCCTGTCACTCACTCCCTAAAGGGGCTCCCTGTCACTCACTGAGTCACTCACTAGCTAAAGGGGCTCCCTGGCACTCACTCACTGCCTAAAGGGGCTCCCTGTCACTCACTCACTCCCTAAAGGGGCTCCCTGTCACTCACTCACTGCCTAAAGGGCCTCACTGTCACTCACTCACTCCCTAAAGGGGCTCCCTGTCACTCACTCACTACCTATAGGGCCTCACTGTCACTCACTCCCTAAAGGGGCTCCCTGTCACTCACTCACTGCCTAAAGGGGCTCCCTGTCACTCACACACTACCTAAAGGGGCTCCCTGGCACTCACTCACTACCTAAAGGGCCTCACTGTCACTCACTCACTCCCTAAAGGGGCTCCCTGTCACTCACTAGCTAAAGGGCCTCCCTGTCACTCACTCACTAGCTAAAGGGCCTCCCTGTCACTCACTCACTAGCTGAAGGGGCTCCCTGTCACTCACTCACTACCTAAAGGGGCTCCCTGGCACTCACTACCTAAAGGGCCTCACTGTCACTCACTCACTCCCTAAAGGGGCTCCCTGTCACTCACTCACTGCCTAAAGGGGCTCCCTGTCACTCACTCACTCCCTAAAGGGGCTCCCTGACACTCACTCACTGCCTAAAGGGGCTCCCTGTCACTCACTCACTGCCTAAAGGGGCTCCCTGTCACTCACTCACTACCTAAAGGGCCTCACTGTCACTCACTCACTCCCTAAAGGGGCTCCCTGTCACTCACTCACTCCCTAAAGGGGCTCCCTGTCACTCACTCACTCACTCCCTAAAGTGGCTCCCTGTCACTCACTCACTACCTAAAGGGGCTCCCTGTCACTCACTCACTACCTAAAGGGGCTCCCTGTCACTCACTCACTACCTAAAAGGGCTCCCTGTCACTCACTGCCTAAAGGGCTCCATGTCACTCACTACCTAACCTGGGGGTCCCTGTCAGAATCCAGGTGAGAGGTGTCTACCATAATAAGGGGGCATTCTGCCTATTTATGTGAAATGCTGTCTATTTATGTGCCTCATGACTGCTGAATTTGTCTTGTTGGGGGCCTAATGATTGAATTTTTACTTGTTGGGGGCCTCATGATTTGTTGGGAGCCTCAAGATTGCTGAATTTGTCTTGTTGGGGGCCTCATGATTTGTTGGGGGGCCTCATGATTGCTGAATTTGTCTTGTTGGGGGGTCTCACGATTGCTGAATTTGTCTTGTTGGGGGCCTCATGATTGCTGGATTTGTCTTGTTGGGGGCCTCATGATTGCTGAATTTGTCTTGTTGGGGGCCTCATGATTGCTGAATTTGTCTTGTTGGGGGCCTCATGGTTTGTTGGGGGCCTCATGATTGCTGAATTTGTCTTGTTGGGGGTCACATGATTGCTAACTGCGAGACTATGGGAGAAGCCGAATCATTACCATATGAGACAATAGCATTAAACCTACTTTTTTAGCTTTTTTAAACAGAAAATAAAACTGGGAGGTTCTAAAAAAATGATGGAGCACTTCCTCCTTCCGGCTTGAAGGAGGAAGTGCTCGATATCGAGGCTTGCAACGCGTCCATTCGGATACTTGCACCTCGTTGAAACGCTGGGCGGAGAGCGGCGTTCTGGGTAATTAACCCCGCCGCATCTAGCCGCTTAGCTGTGGCAATTAGAGCTAACTTGAATCACGAGTATCCACCGTGGTTATTCGTGATTAATTTGTGGACAGCAAGCCTCCAACTAGCTCTGCCAACATGTAATGGCTACGCACATTTCTCAGTTTGGGGGGGGGGGGGGGCCCGGACTGATGATTTGTGAGGGGCCCCAAAATTTCTGATGGCGGCCCTGGAGGGGGGACATCCCTCCTCCCTCACCTCGGGCTCTCCCCTCTGCGCTCCCCCTCCTGCAATCATTAGCGGCAGCGGGCGGGCGGCGGCAGGCTGGATACATACCTCCATCGTGCCGGAGGTCTCCGATCTCTAAGAGCTTCATGCTACTTAACATGAAGTAACATGAAGCACTTACTGATCGGAGAACTCCGGCGCAATAGACGTATGTATCCAGCCCGCCGCCTCCCGCCCGCTGCCACTAATGATTGCAGGAGGGGGAGCGCAGAGGGGAGAGCCCGAGGTGAGGCGGGGGATGTCCCTCCTCCCCGCCGATGTGCAAAGCTCTCCTCTTATGTTGCGACCCCTCCTGCCCACCAAAAAGTCCCTAAGCAGGGGGGCGGGGGGGGGCTGAAATTTTTTTTGGGGGGGGGGATTTTTTTTTTTTTGCAGGGGGGCCCGGGGATTTCTAGTTATGCCCCTGACTGCACATGTGTCACTTCCATCTTTGATTGTGTTGGTAAGCAGATCCCGGAGGTGCTTGTTCGAGGACAGACAGATGTCTCATCTCCGTTTGTGGGTAGCCTATTTTGCAATCAAACATCTCCTGAGACCAAAAGACTTTTGTGCTCTTTTAATCTTTGTAACTCAATACACTTTGCTTTTTTAAGGCAAAATTTATTCTTTTGGAGAATACCTCAGTTAGGCTCCCTGCACACTGCATTTTTCATTTATTTCTGTTTTTCAGCATTTTTCTGTTGATAGCATTCAGGGAAAATTGGAATCGCAAATCGGAATCAGAATCGGAATCGCAAATCGAATTCACAATAAAGAATCTTGTATGCATGCCAAATTTATTTTCTTCAAGTGTATTTGTTAAAGTCTGCCTCCAAACTTCCTACAAAACACATAGATAATTATGACGTCACACACGCCAACCACTGGCTACAAAAAAAGAATTATAAACAACTGCTTTGAGGTTCTTAAAAACTTGTCACCTGATCATCATCACTAACTATTATAATTATTATTATTGATTAGATTGCGCCAACATATTACGCAGCGCTGACAATACGCCAGGAGTGTCATTATTGCTGCGTTATGTTTTGTACTGGTAACTCCTGAGTTCCTGAAAGTTGAGAGGAATTGAAAGTAATGAAATTTATTAGGGGGGCTATACCACACTATTATATGGCCACTTAATGTAATACAGGAGGGGGTAGAGGAGTGAATGAGCATGTGAAATATAAAGGGGGTATGGAGGCTAAGCCAAAATGGTCACAATATGGGAAGGGGCTAAGGAGTATCACCTGATAAAATATAAGGGGGAGGCTAAGTGAGCACCTAATGCACAATGGGGAAGCCTAAGGCCCGGTTCACATTAGCGGGCGCCGTCCGGAATCGCCGTGCCGAAACCGGACCGCATGCGGGACGGACGGAACGGACGCACGGCATAGCAATGAAAGCCTATGCGTGCGTTCACATGCGTCCGTTTCGTCCGGACCGGATCCGGACCGGATCCGGACTCCGGCATAAGACCCAACATGCGCTATTTTTTAGTCCGGCTCCTCCGGCAGCCGTATCCGGGGCGGAGCCGGACTGCACCATCCGGCCAATACAAAGCAATGAGAACCGGAGAGCGCACAACACACTGGCTAAAAATCCGGATGTTCTATCCCACTTCCTATGCGGATTGTTGCGGCGATTTTGGATGGGGACACATGGGCAAGCATTTTGGAGTGGATCAGCAGTGACTTTAAACGAGCTGGAGATGTTGGCAGTATGTCGGAGGTGGAGGTGAGTGCTAAACAGCGGAGGGCCTGATTCCACAGGTCCCCCTTCTGCTGACCTCCCAGACCCCAACATTTTATTTGGTTTGTACTAACTTTTGCCAAACGGATCCGGATCGCATCCTGATGAACACCTGATGCAACCTGACCGGATCCGGATCGGATCCGGATCAGAACCGTACGGTTACGATCCGGTCCGGATCCGGTCAGGTCATCCGGTCCGTTTGGCAGAGAACCGCAAGTGTGAACCGGGCCTAAGAATAGTGATTCTATAATAGCCCTCCCACATCTCTGGGCTCCCTGCAGTCACAGGGGCTGCTCCCCCCTAGTTAATGCCCTGAGCACCCCATAGCTGCATCTTTACAGTGTAGTCTATTGTGGCCCCCAAATAAAATGCTGCACCGAAATCACATGTTTTCGCTAAAATATCTTGTCAATTTGGACTCTTAGGCCCATATGCAATTGACTTATTCTCCTTAGTTATCTCCTAGGAGATAATTTTTATATTCTCTTTAAAATAACTTTTCACCATTTTACAAATGAAAAAAATACCAAAAAGTTGGTGAAAAAGTACTACCAGAATTATTCTGAGTATTTTCTCACTTGCTGATGGTTTTAAAGGCATTTTATTGATGGGATGTGGAAATATCACCTAGGAGAAAACTCAGGAGAAAAAGTGAATTGCATATGGGCCTTAAGCCCTTATTCATTTCACTTTTGCTCCTAAGTTTTGTTGTAGGTAATATTTTCACACTTTAACAGTAAAATGCCTCTTAAGCCACCAGGAAGTAAGAAAATACTCAGAATAATTTTGACAGGACTCCTTCACTTACTTTTTGGTACTTTTTCCATTGCATAGTTATCTTACAGATGACAAAAAAATATTTCCTAGGATAAAACTTAGGAGAAAACGTGAATTGAATAAGGGCCTTGGATATCCGCTACACCACCCCATTTGTTTGTTGTCAGATTTAATTCAACCTTAAAGAGAGCCCGAGGGTTTGCCTCAAAAAATTAAAATAAGTAGTCTACCTGATCCGCGGGGCTGAGCGGATCAGGTAGCCGCAAAAATCGCCGCCCCCATGGGCCGCAATGGCTCACTTTCACTTTCGTGACTTCTGGGTCATGACGCTGCACTGAACGACAGGAGGCGTGGCCAGGGAGAGAGAGCTGCCCAATCACAGCTCAGGAAACCCTGCAGGAACACCCCAGGGGGCGTTTTGAACAGGGAATTCCTCTCCCCGTGTCTACCTCTGAGTTAGCGACAAAGCTTGTCGCTAAACTTGGGGGGCTATAGCGTGGTGGTGGGGGGGCAGGGAGCGGCGCTTGGGGGACACAGAGCCATGTCATTAGGCAGAGAACATGCCTCTGTGTCCCATCTGCCCCCCGAAGATCCACCTCGGGTTCTCTTTAACATCTCTGCATAGCTTTTTCACTCCCCTCAGCTTTGCATCCTTTTGTTTATAAATACCTTATAGAAAGTTGTTTGTGTAGTCATGGAAACGTTATGTGAAGGGTGAAAAGTAAGAGATTAGAATTTTTATAACTAGGACCCCTTATGTTAGTAATAGTGCCATAAAAGGTAAAAAGCACAGAAATCTTTGATTGAAATAATTATGTTTGAAGCAAGCAGCCGAGAATGCATTTAAGTCTACTGAAACTTAAATGACCCTCCGTATAATCCGGTGTTCTGGTTGTGCGAGCCACACATTATACAGAAGTCAGTGGGAGACTAGCTTGATTTGGGAGAGTTAAGTTACTGCAGTTCTTTTTACACAGGTGTCTGCAGGTGTCTTTTCAAAACATAATGTTCTGAGGCTTTCATGGGTTTATCAGGTTGCACTGAAACCAAGGAAGGGTCGCGTAACAATACAGGCCAGGCACGAAAACACTTCACTTTGACATGAATTCAAATGAAATCAAGTACATAACAGTTGAGATCCCAGTGACCTGGAAACTGCTGGATAGAAGGATGCAATCCAAAGAGAGAAATAATTGTTTACAAACACCTTCATTCATTTCACTAGGGGTAAAATATATAATCGTCACGTGATTAAAAGTGATTAGACAGAGGAGGCTGAATTGCCTATTAAAATATTAGCACATTTAAAGCGGTCCCAAACTCTTGCACAGCGCACAATGAAAAGTCTTGATTCCACATATAGCTTCTAAAGAAATCCACTGCACTGAGTTTGTTCAGGTAGATCAAAGGGTCCAATAAGCTCTTATCAGCAGTTGTGAATCAGAGCACTGTGGCTTAACCCTTTCAGTGCTCTCAAGAAAGCAAAACCAAGTTAAAACTTCAAGCCTTTTTAGGATTTCCATAAATTGTGAAGAAGAACAACCCCCCCCCCCCAAGCTTATCAAGCCGAGGCTAATCTTTTAAAGCAGCGAGTAAGTTCCGAGTTTAGATCCACTTTAACAGCTGATCCCGTCAAACAGAAGCTGTGTAAAAGGTTACTGGATCTGAATCCACCAGTCCCCTTGAAAATCCGAAATTTGCCCCTGCTCATTTGCAAACAGCACACCAGGAATTTCACCTCTATGACACACCCATTAATACCCAGTAACAGCTCTCTAGTTCAGGGCCGGCTGTGGCTAAAATGGGGCACTGGGGCAAATGTGACTAGTGCTCCCACTGACGACAAGCACTCCCCACATATAGAGCTGGCAGTGCTGACAGCGCTTACCTTTCTACCGCTGTCCAGTGTCATGATTCCACCTCTGAACTGATCTGCTCTCCTCCCTGCCACTCACATCACGTGACGATGGAGAGCTGAGCTAACACAAGGTCCCAGCTATCTGCTTATTCTCGGGGAGAGAGAGGAAGAATGTATATATGGAGAACATCAGGGATGCTATGGAGCAGCACCCTAGTTTTGTAAAGCAAGAGGCGCTCACGGCACCCCTCTACAAACACCTCTGGGATATTCATAGCTGTATGTGCATTGTGGTAATCATTAATAAACTTTCCTCACTAGCCACGGCTGCTTTCACACTACATTCAGTAAGTGATATGTAAGTACATTTTTTGTTATTAGATTTTTTTTTCCCCGTAGACAATGCCGTGGTGAAAAGAGAAAAGCGTCACCATCCACATGATAAGGAAGCCTGGAAAGGAAGGTCACCAGGGCCATTGAAATATCCATAGATGGCAGATCTGTTTAGGCATGTGCTTATCTGATATATTACTCTGGTAATTATCCATGACTTATTCAATCAATTATCTGGGTGAAAAGATCATGGTCAATGGCAAGACGTTCTTCAGGAGTCACGTTAAAATAGTCACTGAATCTACTTTAAAAACGATGACAGGATCTTGGGGGCAGCAAGCTCACTTTCTTCCTCAAGCAGAATAGGTAATAGAATTAAAGTGTCATGTTATTGCTGTTATTGATTGATCATATAAATAGTAGTAAAGATTATGTCTGGTCAATCCTTGTACAATCATAGCTGGAGATGACAATGTGCATATACAGCAGTATAGAGTCCCCAGTATCTGGCACCGGCGGGGAATGCTTGATGCCGGATATATGTGCTAACCGGTTGCTTGAGCAACCAGCCAAAAAAGCACAAACCTCCCCCCCAGGGACGGCCCTAGACTTTTTGCCGCCTGAGGCAAAATTAGAAAAAAATCGCTGCCCCAGCGCCCCGCCCCCAGCTGCCCATTTGGAATACAGTGGACGGCGTTGCAGGAAGTGACGTCAGTGGAGCGCACGCTGGAACGCGGAAAAGGTGAGTGATCCCCGCCCGTCGCCTCTTAATCATAGAGCTGGTACTTCACTTTTTGAAGCTGGAGGGGAGCGCGGATCGGGGGACCCAGGCGAGGGAGGGGGGGTCCGACCCCCCCTCCCCACCGCTAGGCCCAATACCCCCTTTCTGCCCGCTACCCCTCCAGCTCGGCGGGCGGCCCCCCGCACCCATAGACAGGCGGGTTCCGCCCCCCCCCCAGAAATGCCACCTGAGGCAAATGTTTCACCCCGCCTCATGAGCGGGCCGGCCCTGCTCCCCCAAAATACTCACCTAGCCTCCAGTGGCGTATTGCAGCCTTCATCTGGCTCCTAGTGGCTTTCCAACTTCCCTCATGCACAGAAGTGGGCATGTCACCAGACCCGCATCGCGTTATGTGACACGCCGGGAGCTGTGCATGGACACTGGAAGCCACTCGGAGTCCCCTAGGAGTAAGGAAGGCTGCAAGACATCACTGGAGACTCAGTAAGTATTTAAAAGGCTGCAAATACCCATGCTGGTTAGTTAAGTCACCCGGCTGCCTAAGTTCCACATGACGGGGACTTTGCTCTCTCTCTCTCTATCTCTCTCTCTCTCTCTCTCTCTCTCTCTCTCTCTCTCTCTCTCTCTCTCTCTCTCTCTCTCTATATATATATATATATATATATATATATATGTGTGTGTGTGTGCCAGGAGCTCACTTAACCAAAAGACTGGTAGCTTAAAGAAGAACTCCAGTGAAAATAATCTATTAAAAAAAGTGCTTCATTTTTACTAGGGATGGGACGAATCCACAATTTCTTCGAATCCGAATCCGGATCCGAATCTAAAAAGGTTCTCGAATATCTCGAACCTTTCGAATCCCGAATCTAACGAATCCTGCACATACGAATTGTGCGATCCGTGGTATAGTTGCCCGCAGTATAGGTAGCGAGGTAAAGGTGCCTTCAGTATAGCTAGCTAGGTATGGGTGCCTTCAATATTGGTAGCTTTCAGTATAGGTAGCAAGGTATATGGGCCTTCAGTATAGGTAGCAGGGTATATAGGCCTTCAGTATAGGTAGCAGGGTATATGTGCCTTCAGTATAGGTAGCAGGGTATATGTGCCTTCAGTATAGGTAGCAGGGTATATGGGCCTTCAGTATAGGTAGCAGGGTATATGGGTCTTCAGTATAGGTAGCAGGGTATAGGGGCCTTCAGTATAGATAGCAGGGTATATGTGCCTTCAGTATAGGTAGCAGGGTATATAGGCCTTCAGTATAGGTAGCAAGGTATATGTGCCTTCAGTATAGGTAGCAGGGCCGGGCCGAGGCATAGGCTGGAGAGGCTCCAGCCTCAGGGCGCAGTGTAGGAGGGGGCGCACAATTCATTTAGCTGTCATTCCTAATTGTGTTTGAAGCAGAAAGAAATAAGACAAGGGGATACATAGCAGTGACTGCAAGCCAGATAACTAGATATTAAGGTGTTGGGGAGGTTGTGGGCCCTGTGGCACCTCTTAGTCTAATAGCAATCAGTGTGTGATGGCTGGGGGGGAGGGATGGAGGGGCGCACTTTGGTGTCTCAGCCTTGGGTGCTGGAGGACCTTGTCCCGCCTCTGATAGGTAGCAGGGTATATGGGCCTTCAGTATAGGTAGCAGGGTATATGGGCCTTCAGTATAGGTAGCAGGGTATATGGGCCTTCAGTATAGGTAGCAGGGTATATGGGCTTTCAGTATAGGTAGCAGGGTATATAGGCCTTCAGTATAGGTAGCAGGGTATAGGGGCCTTCAGTATAGGTAGCAGGGTATATGGGCCTTCAGTATAGGTAGCAGGGTATATAGAGGCCTTAAGTATAGGTAGGTATGTAGGTAGGTATAGGGGCCTTTAGGTAGGTAAAGGGACCTTCAGTATAGGTAGCAGGGTATAGGGCCTTCAGTATAGTTAACAGGGTATATAGAGGCCTTAAGTATAGGTAGGTATGTAGGTAGGTATAGGGGCCTTTAGGTAGGTAAAGGGACCTTCAGTATAGGTAGCAGGGTATAGGGCCTTAAGTATAGGTAGGTATGTAGGTAGGTAGGTATAGGGGCCTTTAGGTAGGTAGGTATAGGGGCCTTTAGGTAGGTAGGTAGGTACGTATAGGGGGCCTTTAGGTAGGTATAGTGGCCTGTAGGTAGGTAGGTAAGTATAGTGGCCGGTAGGTAGGTAGGTATAGTGTCCTGTAGGTAGGTAGGTAGTTAAAGGGACCTTCAGTATATGTAGCAGGGTATAGGGCCTTAAGTATAGGTAGGTATGTAGGTAGGTAGGTATAGGGGCCTTTAGGTAGGTAGGTATAGGGGCCTTTAGGTAGGTAGGCACGTATAGGGGGCCTTTAAGTAGGTAGGTAGGTATAGAGGCCTGTAGGTAGGTATAGGGGCCTTTAGGTAGGTAGGTAGGTAAGTATAGGGGCCTTTAGGTAGGAAGGTAGGTATAGGGGCCTTTAGGTAGGTAGGTAGGTAGGTACGTACGTATAGGGGGCCTTTAGGTAGGTATAGTGGCCTGTAGGTAGGTAGGTAGGTATAGTGGCCGGTAGGTAGGTAGGTATAGTGTCCTGTAGGTAGGTAGGTAGTTAAAGGGACCTTCAGTATAGGTAGCAGGGTATAAGGCCTTAAGTATAGGTAGGTAAATAGGTAGGTAGGTATAGGGGCCTTTAGGTAGGTAGGTATAGGGGCCTTTAGGTAGGTAGGCACGTATAGGGGGCCTTTAGGTAGGTAGGTATAGAGGCCTTTAGGTAGGTATAGGGGCCTTTAGGTAGGTAGGTACATATAGGGGGCCTTTAGGTAGGTATAGGGGCCTGTAGGTAGGTAGGTATAGTGGTAGGTAGGTAGTATAGGGGGCCTTTAGGTAGGTATAGGGGCCTGTAGGTAGGTAGGTATAGTGCCCGGTAGGTAGGTAGGTAGGTACGTATAGGGGGCCTTTAGGTAGGTATAGTGGCAGGTAGGTAGGTAAAGTGGTAGGTAGGTAGGTAGGTAGGTAGGTGTCGCTCACCCCCATGGCCTCCTCCGTCCCCTGTGCCTCCTCGCTCACCCCTGCAAAAGTATCAACTTACATGTCCAGTGGAGCGCAGACAGAGCGGCAGACCTCGTCCTTCCTTCTCGGTTCCCTCTAGTGGCCGGACCGGCTTTTACTGATGACGTCATTGTAAAAGCCGTCACTAGAGGGAACCAGGAAGTCAGCGAGAGGTCTGCCGCTCTGTCTGCGCTCCACTGGACGGGTGAGTTGATACAAAGTATGCGGGCGGCCGGGCGGAGGAGGCGCGGGGCGGTCGGAGGAGGCGCGGGTCGGAGGAGGACGAGTGCGAGCGGCGGATGCGCGGCGATGCAGCGTCGGGATTCGGCGGATTCGTAAAGTGGAAAATGCGTCGGGATTCGAATCCACGAATCTCGAATATTTCCCAATATTCGAGGGATTCGTGGATTCGCCGGATTCGTCGTCCCATCTCTAATTTTTACAATAATTATGTATAAATGATTTAGTCAGTGTTTGCCCATTGTAAAATCTTTTAAATCCCTGATTTACATTCTGACATTTATCACATGGTTACATTTTTACTGTTGGCAGGTGATGTAGCTGCTGCATGTTTTTTTGGCAGTTGGAAACAGCTGTAAACAGCTATTTCCCACAATGCAGCAAGGTTCACAGAAAGGAAACTGCCAAGAGTACGTACTCAGAATTTCTTTGTGGGAGGGATTTCACCACAACATCAGCCATACAGCGCCCCCTGATGGTCTGTTTTTGAAAAGGAATAGATTTCTCATGTAAAAGGGGGTATCAGCTACTGATTGGGATAAAGTTCAATTCGTGGTCGGAGTTTCTCTTTAAACTGCCATCCTTTGCCTTGATTTATTTATTCATATTATCCATTGAAAAAAATTGCAGCATCATCGATATGTTGGACAAACAGAGCAGCTTTGCAGAGACTAACAGGCACATCTCAGCAACGCTGATTTATTTCTGCAATATGCAGGTAGTACCCGACTAACTCGACTAACGAACTAGATAGAGACTAGGTTTTTTCTTAACCTGAATTTGTTTGTAAGTGTGAACACTGTACCATCTCTGTCTCCTGTGTCTCCATTGTACCTCTCTGTGTCATCTCTGTCCCCCCGTCTCGTATATGCCCGCTCTGCCTCCAGTATCCCCCACTGTGCCACCTCTACCCTCTGTACCTCCAGTGTCCCCCCCACCTCTGCCCCACTGTGCCTTCAGTGTTTCCTTCTGTGTCACCTTTGCGCCCTGTGTCTCCAGTTTCCCCCTTTGTGCCATCTTTGATCCCCTTCTTGTCAACTATGTCCCTTTGTGCCTCCAGTGTCACCCTACTGTCCTCTTGGGTCCTCTGTGTGCCTACTCCTACCCCTGTGCTACCTTATGTGCCTCTTCCTGACCCTGTCCCCCTGTACCCCTCCTATGCCTCCTTCTGTACTCCTGTGCCATTTGTTTACCTCTGATAATGTCCCAAGGCCCTTCAGAGTCTCTGACCCCATTGCATGTGTTGCAGAAGTGACTTTATCAAGACAAGCATGGCATTTGTCTAGGTATATTTTAAAGCAAACCCAAACTGAAAATAAACTCCTAAGACAATAATTATATGTGTACTAGTAATAGTAATAATAAAACGGGTTTAGATCAAGATATCAGACTATGGGCTTGATTCACAAAGCGGTGCTAACCTACTTAGCACGTCTAAAGTCTTTAGACGCGCTAACCAGGGTGCTAAGTAGGTTAGCACTGGATTTCTCAATCAGATCGCGCGCTAACTTTGCGCGCGCAAAGTTTTATGCGCGCAAAGTTTTACGCGCGCTAAGTCCCATAGGCTTTAATGGGCACTTCGCGCGGAGCGCCCTGCGCTCTGTGCAGTACGCGCGTAAAGTTTTACGCGCATAAAGTTTTGCGCGCGTAAAGTTTTATGCGCGAAAATCTTGTTTAGATGTGCTAAGGGGGTTTTCACAGGCGTGCTAACAGTTAGCACCGCTTTGTGAATCAAGCCCAATGTGATTTACTTAAGAAGTTCAATCTAGCCAGCCCACCTCAACACTTTTCTGTGTTTCAAGCTATAAAGCTATATGCGGCATTAGCACCCTGTGCCCTGTTAGGACAGAATTGTCTAACTTTGAAAAATGGTTCTTGGCCAAGCCAAACCCCCAAGAAGTCTGTCCCTTCTATACAAGTCTCTGCTGCACTATACAGGTGATCCACCTAATAGGATTAAATCAAAATAAAAAAAAAATGTAAATTCCCCTTAACGACAAAACCTGGTTGAGCTTCACAGAGAATGTCAGGTTGCCTAAAAATACATCCCTCCAATTAATGAAATACAAAGCAATATTGCAGTAGTACTGTACGTTTTTAATAACATTTATTGTTCTGTTCCCTCCATCAGCTGGAGATGCTCACAACCAGCCCTAAAATACTTCAACAGTGTAATGGTCCTGCCCCGTATACCAGCAATTTTAGAAAGATGTTAGGGCTCTGCTCAGGCTAAAGACAGACCTAGACCTTTGTCTCAATGAAGTAGAGGGGATCTTTGGCCATGTCCTACAACCCAATACTGATATACCTAGGGACCTATTACTGTTCTCCAAGTTGGTAGGCAAAAATAAATTGTTGCAGCGCAGGAGGATATAGGAAGAAGCCTCTGGGCCATCCAGATGTGACCGCAGGGGGGGCCACAGCACAGCTTCACTCCTTCTAATAAAGGGGTCCATCCTTCAGATCAGGTGTTTTTGTGGCTAAACTTGTTATGGGTGTGGATATCACAATGTCCAAACTTAATTTATGACCCCTGCAAGATGGTCCCTCAGGCTGTGAGGGTCACCTCACCAGGGGTTGGCAAGGGAAAGGGTGTGAACATTTGGGGGGAATCAAAGTTTTTCTGTGGGGCCCAAAGATTTAAAGTTATGCTGCTGCTGGTGACCACAGTGGTTTGCTGCTCCTCTACTTCACTGTCCAATCAACTGGCTAGGGTAAGGTGTGAGACCATGCTGAGCTGCTCAGTGGCAGAAGAAAATGGAGAAGACACAGAAGCCTATGCAGGCTACGTAACTGAACCATATGAATCACTGGACTGACTAGAGAGAGTTATACATCCCTTAGCAGGTAAGACATTTCACATAGAACGCATCCCTAGCCATGTACAACCTCTGGAGCTCAGCCTCAAACTGTACAAGACAAAAGCATCATGCAATCCAAATTCTGCTTCACTCCATTGTCTACACATTTCAGACATGCAAATTGGACAATGTTTTCCTCTCTGGCCCTCGCCACGGCTCCTGGTGACATATGTGACAGAAGATCCCGATTAAAATATAATTGTGGTGCAGGTACCGGCGCTGTTCCTTCACCTGTGCCTTTTATTTCCTACCAGCCTCGACATGGCAAAACTGTATCTTTCAACTCCCTCTTTTTATCTGATGTAGTGGATGACAGGTAATCTAGCTGAAAGTTCCTACAATTGCACCGCCAGAAAAACAGTGCCTGATGAAATCTGAGCAGTTATCACACTAACCATCACCTGTCAAGCCTCCTGCTTCAATTTAAGGGTGCATCAATTTTCTGAAGAGGAAATCAAGGGCAGAGAAGAAAAGCGTTACAGATAAACACTGACAAAGGCCCTTCGGCTTTTTTTCCCCCCCTTTTTTTTATTTATGATGAGATGTACTATCATAGGTTGCTCTGTGAGGTTTTATCAACTGTCCTGATACATCCCAGATAGCTCAGAATCCTTTGGCCATTGATGAAGTGCTAAAACTTGCACTTACTGAAAAGGGCGCAAGATTTCTAACTGGAAATTACTTTCACTAAATACCAGCAAGATATTGAAGGCAGAGAGCGGGGAGATGGAACAAATGACAGGCGCATATAACAATGCGCCTCCCTGTTCTCTCTGGTGGCAGACAAGACTGATTAGGCTAAGAACATGAAATAATGTTTTCTCAAAGCCACACAGCATATTGTGCAAAGTGTCAGGGAAGGAAAGATAGGCAGAGGACAAAGAATTTATGTGTTTGTCGTAATAAGATACAGTCATGCCGGCCTCTGTTTATTCAGGCTTCTGTCTTTATTTTTTTTTTTTTAAGCCTTGTGTTTTAACTGTTATTTTTACCAGCAAAGACTATGACCATGGTGTTTTATTATCATGGCATCATGAACAACACAGGATTTTTCTAAAACAGTCCACGCCTTTTCTTAAAGTTCAGTGGGTTCAGTCAGACTTATTTTTAAATGACAACAATAAAAATTGTTATGGAAAATTATGGAAATTGTGTGATTGAAACTGTTTGGCTTAATGTGGACCGGAGTTCTTGCACAGAAGGAAAACAGAGAAATGGCTATCTTGATGTCAGATATCTTTGCACAAATGGGGGACAAGGGGTTAGGCTCAGGAGGGGGGACCCCACGTCTTTTTTTTTTTTAATTTCCTACACTCTGAACAAAAAAAAATGATGATCCAAAAAATAGGTAAAGTTGCCATATTGCGGCTATATAGCGATCCTTGGCCAAAGCATTGCCACATTTTTCACGGAGTTTCCAGGTGGTAAGTAATGACCACCTGAAAACCCCGTCATGAAATTCACTGCTCTTTCTTTTGAAGTATGTAAATTTACACTACCAATAGGTTGATACATTATCTGTCATTTAACTGCATTTAAATATAGATTTTTTTCCCATCATAACCTTAAAATCTATTTTCTCCATAAGTTCAAGGTCTTTTTGAAATGTTTTTCCTTTTGTTCCCATTGTCATCCTTAACATACCCTGCAATTCTGGTGTTTCTAGCACATACGGGGGCTTTGCTATTAACCGCTAAAGTTGGCGGCCACTGATTTTAATGTTAAATGTGACCGCAAACTTTTGACAAAAGAGCTTGCATTAAATAAGAACGGCGAACAGCTGAAGTTCACCGGTGACTATCCTCCAGCGAATTATTCGGTCCATCACTAATGTTCAAATGTTTATCTCAGCAAACTCCAGTAAAATGCAAGTAGTGTAATGCATAGTACACTGGTACCTAGGTAACGCGAGTTGCGCTATCTGCGCAAGGTGCACTACTTAACTGCAGTAAGTACCAGAAAAACTGCCATGTGCTCAGCAATTTTACCACAGTTATGTAAATATTCTGCCATGACACATGGTTCTTCACATACCCTTTAAGTAATTAGGAAAGTGGCAATGGTGGTGGAAAAGTGGAAATTAGGATGGAAAAGCACGCATCTTTTTAGATGATCACCATTTTTAAAGTGGAGCTGTCAGCCATACTATCTCAGAAAAAAACATATATAAGTAGATAAATACTTTCTCTACTTACATAATGTCACGTTCTGTGACGATCGGTGGACACAGAGAGTATCTGATTACCGGTGATCTGCAGTATCGCCGGAACACAGATATATACCCGATTATAAGTGAGCTGCAGTCTCACCGATAATCCGATATATTAACTAACCTCTGTCCACCCAAAGAGTATAGTGATTGGTGCAACAGTAATATGCACTATTCAGTGGCGAGGCTCACTGATAGTAGCAACTTCCGCCCAGCGGCACGGGCCCGCTGGAGGAGAATAGTGGTACAAGCAAAATTCAGCAACAAAATATCAGATATAGCGAGGTACAGAATCAGGAAGCTAGGACGGAGTCTAGGAACGAGCCGGGGTTCGGCAACAGATGATCAGAGATATCGAGGTACAGTATCACAAGGCTCAGAGACGAGACGAGAGAAATAGCAAGGTTGGCAACAGGAGATCAGATAGGCAGAAGTACAAGAGGATTAGGCAAGAGCAAGGTCAAAAACAGGCAAAAGGTCAAAGGCACAGATAAATCACAATGGTATGGTCTTCCAGTACTTATATATTGGCGGAACCAATATATATGTATACTGTGGATCCGAGAGCTAACACAGGTGTGATCGCTACAGCGGACACAGAGCACTGACAGTCTGCTGCTTAAATGCAGTCTGTCCTTTCAGCAATCCCCACCCTCCCCAGATGACGTCAGCAAAGGGGCGGCTAGTGTCCCAGCAAGCTGCTCATGAGAGCCTTCTTCTCAGGGCATAAAGGGCGTGACGCTCCGTGCGTGAGCGCGTCGCCCTGCCCTGCTGGGACAAGCTACTAGTGAGACACTGAGCGGTGGTTGGAGCCGCCGGGACAGACCGGAAGTTCGGGGCCCCGATGACGTCAGCCGCGAGAGCGGCGTTCGTCTTGCTGCTGGCGGTGGGGGTGAGTCTATGCCTGACATTACCCCTCCCCTGAGGCGTGGTCTCCGAACGCGCCAATGAAGGTCTATCAGGATGTGCATCATGAAATTCCCGTATGAGTTCCTGTGCATGAAATTGATGTGCTGGTACCCAGGATCTCTCCTCAGGACCATATCCTCTCCAATGAACCAGATACTGAAGAGAATTCCGAACAAACCGGGAATCTAGAATTCTCTCGACCTCATACTCAGGCTCACCGTCAACAAGCACGGGAGGAGGACCATGGTCCACATGTACTGCGGGTTTCAGCAAAGACACATGAAATGTTCTCACTCCACGCATTGACTGAGGTAATGTCACTTGATAAGATACCCTATTGATCCTTTTGGCTATAGGATATGGACCTATAAATTTAGGTCCAAGTTTCGCTGAAGGCTGTCGTAAGGCGATATGCCGAGTAGAGATCCAGACAAGATCTCCGGGAGAGAACTCCCACTCGAGTGAACGCCTTCGGTCGGCCTGTTGTTTCTGGAACAAAACTGTCTTCTTTAAATTAGTATTTACTTCCCTCCAAAGAGATCTTAGCGTCTCTTGCCAGACTTCCAAGGCAGGGAAAGGTGAGGTCCTGACAGGGAGTGGTGAAAACCTTGGTGACCTTCCATTGACGATCTGAAAGGGTGAAAACCCCGAGGAAGAACTCCGAAGATTATTATGGGCAAATTCGGAATATGGTAAGTACTGAACCCACTCTGTTTGATTGTCTGCCACATAACATCGAAGATACTGTTCTAAGGACTGATTCATTCTCTCAGTTTGCCCATTAGTCTGGGGGTGAAAACCAGATGAAAAAGAGAGGGTGATCCCTAGTGCCTTGCAAAATTCTCTCCAGAATTCTGAAACGAACTGCACCCCCCTGTCAGATACTATGTTCTCAGGAACCCCGTGAAGGCGAAGAACGTGGATCACGAAAAGATCTGCAAGTTCTTTAGCGGAGGGAAATTTCGTCAGAGGTACAAAATGAGCCATTTTAGAGAATCGATCAACAATGACCCAAATTACCGTATTACCGTCCGAGGGAGGCAATTCTCCCACGAAATCCATGGATACATGAGTCCAGGGCTCGGAGGGTATAGGCAGAGGTTGGAGGGTACCCACCGGAGATACACGTGAGGGTTTACTCCGTGAGCATACTGAACAAGAAACAACAAAATCCTCGACATCACTCCTCCACGAAGGCCACCAGACGCTTCTGGACAACAACTCTCTAGTTCGAGCCACTCCAGGGTGACCAGCTAGCTTATGAGCATGAAAGAGTTGAAGTATCTGTAATCTGAACTGTAACGGCACAAACATGAGATCAGACGGTTTCCCTGCCGGACTATCCTGTTGGTAGGGAAGCAGGACAGAAGCAATATCCCCCATAGTCTCTATACTGGCTAACACAACCTTCTCAGATAAAATTGGATCTGGTTCGGAGGGCAGTACTGATTCTATGTCAAAGCATCGGGAAAGAGCGTCTGCCTTGATATTTTTGCTTCCAGGTTTAAACGTGATGATGAAGTCAAACCTAGAAAAGAATAAAGACCACCGTGCCTGCCTGGGACTTAACCTCTTAGCCCCCTTCAGATATTCCAGGTTCTTATGATCCGTATAGACCGTAATAACATGCTCCGCCCCCTCCAGCCAGTGTCGCCACTCCTCAAAAGCCAATTTTATGGCCAATAATTCCCTGTTCCCGATATCGTAATTCCTTTCTGCCTCAGAAAATTTTTTCGAGAAAAATGCGCAAGGATGAAGTCTTCCTTGTGATCCGGAGTACTGTGACAAAACTGCCCCAACACCAATCTCTGATGCGTCTACCTCCACGATAAATGGCCTGGAAGAGTCGACATGGTGCAAAATGGGAGCAGAACAGAAGGCAGTTTTTAGACTCAAAAAAGCAGAAATGGCTTTGGGAGACCAATTGCTAGCATTAGCCCCTTTTTTTGTCATGTCAGTAAGGGGAGCTACCAGCGCGGAATACCCCTTTATAAATTTCCTGTAATAGTTAGAAAAACCCAGAAAACGTTGTAAGGCTTTCAGACCAACTGGTTGGGGCCAGTTCAAAACTGCTGCAACTTTACTGCTATCCATTGATAACCCAGATGTGGAGATTATATAGCCAAGAAATGGAACTTCAGTGATTTCGAACAAACATTTCTCCAACTTGGCATATAATGAATTCTCACGTAACTTTTGTAATACATACTGAACCTGAGACCTATGTTCTCTGATATTGTGAGAAAAGATCAGAATGTCGTCCAAATAGACGACCACAAATTTCCCCACCACCTCCCGAAAAATGTCATTAACTAATTCTTGGAAAACAGCGGGGGCATTACACAGACCAAAGGGCATGACCAGGTATTCGTAATGCCCATCCTGAGTGTTAAATGCCGTCTTCCATTCGTCACCCTGTCTAATTCTGACCAGATTGTAAGCTCCCCTGAGATCTAATTTAGTAAATATCTGGGCACCTGTGATCTGAGAAAAAAGGTCATCAATCAGGGGGAGTGGGTAACGTTTTTTGATCGTTATGGCATTAAGAGCTCGATAGTCGATGCAGGGACGCAGCCCCCCATCTTTTTTCTTCACAAAGAAGAATCCTGCCCCCGCAGGTGATCTAGAGGGTCGAATGAACCCCTTATCTAAGTTCTCCTGGATGTACTCCCTCATAGCCACCTTTTCGGGTCCCGTGAGATTATAAAGATGACCTCTAGGGGGCATGGTTCCTGGTCTGAGCTCGATCGGGCAGTCATAAGGTCTGTAAGGTGGTAGTGAATCAGCAGATCGTGGGTAAAACACATCGGCATATGAGCTATAAGGCTGAGGTAAACATTGAGGGGTTAGGTGAGTAGAACGAAGAGGACACTTAGATATACAGTGCTTCTGACAGTAGGATGACCAAGACAGCAACTGTCCAGAAGACCAATCAATCTGTGGAGAATGTAGACGTAGCCAAGGAAGGCCCAATATAATCGAGCAAGATGGCATCCTGATAAGGTAAAATCGTAATTTTTCACAATGTAAAACCCCAACGGTACAGATTAATTCAGGGGTGATAGAGACAGGTTGACTATCCTGTAATGGGGAATCGTCAATAGCAGTGACTATAATACGTTTCTCAAGAGGAACCACTGGTATACCTAATTTAAGTGCCAAGTTAAAATCCATAAAATTGGCTGCAGCGCCCGTATCAACAAAAGCCTGCAGTGCAATGTCTTGTTTGTCCCAAGAAATGGAAATGGGGAATAAGACTTTATCTTTTGGAGGTACAGAATTCTCGCCCAGGGTAGTACCCCCGACTAACCCTAGGCGGAGAAGTTTTCCGCCTTCTTGGTACAAACAGCGGCGATATGACCTTTGTCCCCACAATATAAGTACAAACCCTCCTTTCTCCTTCTTAATTTTTCTGTCTCGGATAACTTAGAGTGACCCAGCTGCATGGGCTCATCAGTAGAAGAGGAAGTAGAGAAACTCGTGGAAGGCTGTGAACGCATGATGGGTCGCTGCCTGGTCGACCTGTGAAAACGTACTCTGCGGTCTATCTTGATAGCAAGACCTATGGCCTCATCTAAGGTTCTAGGTTCAGGATGACTTAACATTAATTCCGACACGGAATCAGACAACCCCGTTAGGAACCTATCCAAAAGAGACTGCGCCTCCCACCTGGTGGAAAATGACCATTTGCGGAATTCCGCAGCATAGGTTTCCACTGAGTTCTGCCCCTGTTTGAGTCTTTTTAGTCTCCTCTCAGCTGTGGCGGAAGTATCTGGATCGTCATACACGACCGCCATGGCTTCGAAAAAAATTTCCACAGAGGTAAGAGCCTCATGACCCAAGGGTAGACTGTAGGCCCAGGTCTGTGAATCTCCTTGTAAAAGGGTCTTTATGAGCGTGACCCTTTGCAACTCAGAACCAGAGGAAGTGGGACGCATTTGAAAATATGATTGACACCGATCCCGGAAATTGCGGAAATCGGAGCGTTCTCCTGAAAACAATTTGGGCAACAGCATTTTGGGTTCAACAGGCAATATGGGAGCGGGATTAACTGGTGCTTGCAGGTTTTGCACAACCTCTGCTAGTCGATTAAGCTGGACCTGCTGATCTTTAACGGTCTGGTTTAATTGAGTGACGACTGTCGTCAGAGTGTTAACCTGCTGGACCAGAGCATCCATCTTGTATGGTCCGCTGTACTGTCACGTTCTGTGACGATCGGTGGACACAGAGAGTATCTGATTACCGGTGATCTGCAGTATCGCCGGAACACAGATATATACCCGATTATAAGTGAGCTGCAGTCTCACCGATAATCCGATATATTAACTAACCTCTGTCCACCCAAAGAGTATAGTGATTGGTGCAACAGTAATATGCACTATTCAGTGGCGAGGCTCACTGATAGTAGCAACTTCCGCCCAGCGGCACGGGCCCGCTGGAGGAGAATAGTGGTACAAGCAAAATTCAGCAACAAAATATCAGATATAGCGAGGTACAGAATCAGGAAGCTAGGACGGAGTCTAGGAACGAGCCGGGGTTCGGCAACAGATGATCAGAGATATCGAGGTACAGTATCACAAGGCTCAGAGACGAGACGAGAGAAATAGCAAGGTTGGCAACAGGAGATCAGATAGGCAGAAGTACAAGAGGATTAGGCAAGAGCAAGGTCAAAAACAGGCAAAAAGTCAAAGGCACAGATAAATCACAATGGTATGGTCTTCCAGTACTTATATATTGGCGGAACCAATATATATGTATACTGTGGATCCGAGAGCTAACACAGGTGTGATCGCTACAGCGGACACAGAGCACTGACAGTCTGCTGCTTAAATGCAGTCTGTCCTTTCAGCAATCCCCACCCTCCCCAGATGACGTCAGCAAAGGGGCGGCTAGTGTCCCAGCAAGCTGCTCATGAGAGCCTTCTTCTCAGGGCATAAAGGGCGTGACGCTCCGTGCGTGAGCGCGTCGCCCTGCCCTGCTGGGACAAGCTACTAGTGAGACGCTGAGCGGTGGTTGGAGCCGCCGGGACAGACCGGAAGTTCGGGGCCCCGATGACGTCAGCCGCGAGAGCGGCGTTCGTCTTGCTGCTGGCGGTGGGGGTGAGTCTATGCCTGACACATAAGCTATGTATTGCACTGTCCACATTTTGATTTTGGTGAGTTTTATATAGTAAATAAAGAGAATTCTCCTGTTTCTGTCAGTTTCCATCTTAGAATCCCTGTGTCTGAAGCCAATCCTGATGTCATTTCCTCCCTTACTCTGTTTCCTCCCCTCTAACTGATTGTGTGTGTATGTATGTAAGTATGTATGCCCCCCTCAGTCTTCAGGCACCCCCACACAGCTTTGCAGCTGCGTGCATCCTCACAAATCATTGTGTGACTTTGCAGACCTGGTTTATCTGTATGGATCGGATTTCAGCTGAGTCACTTTCTCAGCTTCTCAGCACAAGAAATATTGGCCAATCAGAGAGGAACAGAGGTGTGGGAGGGGAAACCGGGAGTGAAAGAAACTTCAGCCAATCAGGCTGCATTAGTTATGTATGAGGAGAACAGGGGAGGAAAAAAAACAACCAGCATGCACTGCAATTTCCATTTTGCGGCAGATGTACCATATAAGAGCCAGGGGACCTGGTAAATGATATTCTATTGAGAAGAGAGATTTTTAACTTTTGGATTGCCTGGTTAGCATCCTTATTATTTGTTTACCATATAAAAATAGAGAATTGAGTTTTGATTTTATGCCCGACAGTTACTCTTTAAGAAAATGACAACCAAAAGGTGAAATGATTTCTGGGGCATTTTTCAAACGTGATTCCCTTTGGTGTTGCTCAGGTGAATTAGACATATTCACGTTATGCTGCATTCCTTTCTCTAGTCATTCCTCACCTTCGAAACACTACACTGATTCCTACCTTTTGCAGTCGGTGCGCTTTCACTGAATTATCAATAATTTTCACATCTTAAACATGAATATAACCATGACGAAGTATGTAGCAGGATTATCTTTTGTGTAATACTAGAAAGAGGAACATGTTTGTTTGGAGCCACCAGACCATGTGATTTAGAGTTAAATTGTGTGCATGAGGCACACAGGTTCCCAGGATTGATGTCCGACAATTGCCAGGCCCTATTTTACAGCCATGCAGCTGAAATATTGCAACATGTAAACAGCAGTTTGCCCTATAGCAGCATATGAATTAAACCAGCTGTTCAAAACAGTGTCAAGGCAAACAGAGATTCCTGCTACATAAATTCTCCTGGAGGACTCATGGGGAAGCCTAGGATGGAACTGATTAGGTGACCAATTTATTAGTGTCTGGATGGTGGGTGTAATCATCATGCGAACGTCAAAATTCTTCCTGTGTTGGCTAAAACAGTGCATGCTCAGCTGTCTAACATGTTGGAGATTTATAAATAATTAGAATAAAAAAAATCATACAGAATATTTGAGATTAAACGGGAAAAAAGAGAGCTATAACATTTTCTGTCGACCAAAATTACCATGTTATGAGCTCAACAAAAATCAAACCAATTCAACTAGACTGAAACTGGAAGTATCCCGAGATGTCTTTAACTGCCTTTTGCTAATGGAAAACTAAGCTTTGGAGAAAAAATGTGTGTATATATATATATATATATATATATATATGCTTTGTGTTAAGGTGCTTAGTCAGCTACGGCTTTTCAAGCCCTAGCTGACTCTAGAGTTTAGAGTGTATCACCAATACAGGCAAAGAGGGCATTTTCAGTAACTAGTAGTAAAATTACCTATGGTAACACCCACACTGCTAATGTAGTACACATACTACTTACTACTTGAAATATTGAAATATTAGTGTAGCAGTTTTCAGAAGCAATGCGGGTGTTACCAAGGTAACATGGGGTGTGCTTATCGCTGTATGTTAGTTATGTTAGTGGCATTAGTACTGGTTAAATAGCCACGTGCTACCTGCACATGGCAAGTTAACCGCTAGTTATTGAATATACTCCAAGGTAACACAATTCCCCTATATTACCCCAAAACATTGAAATGTTAGCATATACAGTATGTGTGTGTGTGTGTGTGTATGTGTGTGTGTGTGTATGTGTGTGTTTGTGTGTGTATGTGTGTGTGTGTTGTATGTGTGTGTGTGGTGTGTGTGTGTGTGTGTGTGTGTGTGCGGTGTGTGTACAGTGTGTGTGTACAGTGTGTGTGTGTGTGTGTACAGTGTGTGTGTGTGTGTGTACAGTGTGTGTGTGTACAGTGTGTGTACAGTGTGTGTGTGTGTGTGTGTGTGTGTGTGTGTGTGTGTGTGTGTGTGTGTGTGTGTGTGTGTGTGTGTGTGTGTGCGCACAGTGTGTGTGTCTGTGTGTACAGTGTGTGTGTGTGTGTACAGTGTGTGTGTGTGGGGGGGGGTGTCCTTGGGAGATTTTATGTGTCATAAAAGTTTAGATGACCTTTGTTTATTTTGAAACAGATACTGAGGTTTTGTTAAGGCCCGATAATGACAGTCTCAGCCAATAATCAGGTGTGTGTACTGCAGTACCCCCCCCCCCTTCCCCCAGCCACTGATCCTCCAGGTGGATCATCATTTCCAAGCAATGGCCAATACCTTTGTTCATGCCGCTTGCCCCATCACCTCTGTGCCACTCTGTCGAACCTCCGCCTCTCCGCATTGTGACAGAATGCATGCTGACCCTGCATCTGTACAGCCTTGGTACAATGATGTCACTCGAGGGATCCTCGTTGGGTGACATCAGTCCAGCATGTGTATGGGTATATAGATTCAGGTGATGTCACTCAGGGTATGAGGATCGGAGAGAATTGCTTAGATATAAGATAACACACTAGGGATGTATTTATGTGACTCAGTCCGCAAAAGAGGCTGAAGAATATGGGTCAGGCAGAAGGAAGCAGGACAATCATACAGTCATGTGATTATTAACTTTTTGAGTTTCCTTCCAGCAAGCTATTTATGGGGTTGCTTGCTAAGGAAGAAACCCTTCCAAGTAACAACATAGTCAAGTGTAACACAGGAGTTCACTTTTAGCTGAAAAGACAGCTGACCTCTAACCTCAGATCTTCATGGACATTGGACAGTATGTCTTTGCAAGGCAGGAACCCCACCATCACTTAGCGTTCTGCTTTCTTCTGTGTGTGACCCACCCTGACAGCCCAATGCTGTGTGTAAAGGGCTACCTACTAGCCTGCTCATCAATCACACTAACCTGTGCACTCCGAGGTCAGCAAAACTGAAGTGTGGAGAAGATTAAACATGTGCAGGGGGGGGGGGGGGGATGTAGTCAGTGACAGATAGAAGTCCAAGAGATCATTCACGTTTTTAGTGTAAATTGTACCTGTGGCAACTAAAACCACAACAAGACACAATACAGCCAAAGCTGCAGAAAAGCTGTTGTCTATAAGAGTCAATGATACCAATTCACCAGCACTGTAAAAATCGTTTATGTTGTGTGTGGATTGACTGAGAAAATGTATACTGTTCATTACCTCTTGTGTACGATTACTCACATATATTTACATGCAGTAACTGTCCAGAACTCAAGGTGCATACAAACCAGGGCCGTTTCTTGGGCAGTGCGGGCAGAGCGACGGCCCTGGGCGCAGACCGTCAAGTAGAAGAAGGGGGGCGCAGGCAGAAGGACATAAACGTTAGGGAGCTGGTGACGCGTGGTGCAGCTAAAAGGAAGAAGAAAGAAGATTACCAGCGTGATCACCTTCCTTGACTCCTCCTGTGCTGCCTGCGTCAGATGTCAAGTCATCACCACGTCACCACCGCGTGATGACACCTGGTGTCCTGTAGCGGTACTACAGGCTGTCAGTGCACGGCGCCCATGGAGGAGTCGGCTTTCCGGGCTCTCTCCGCCTGTGTTTTCCTGGTTCCTGCTCCCTCCTGGATGAGTGGCTGGTAGTGACCAGTGAGTAAGTAGGCAGATCTACTTGTGACCTGTGGCTGTGTGACTATCTGTAAAGTGTAAGGGTCCACAAGTCCAGGGGGTGGGGGTGCAATTTTTACACCCTCGCCCTGGGTGCAATTTAGCCTAGAAACTGCCCTGATACAAACGCATAGTTTGGACTCAATTTGTGTCACCCACCAGGACCTAACTTGATGACAATGCAAGGGCTCTAGTGCTGTACAGGTACATCACTGGGCAACAACGATCAATGAATTCTGTCTCTATGCATAGTGGAGGATTGATAATGATAGCATAATGGCTTCCATGTCTGCAGGGTCAGATTTCTGGAAGTCCAAAAAGCCAGGGCCTTGGGCGGCTGCAGCCCAAAGAGGCACCTGAACATGAAAGAGGGGTTGCTACATGTGAAAGAGGAAGTTGAAAATAATAATAATCCGAATATTTGTATATTTCTCCTGTCGGACTTAAAGCGCTCAAGAGCTGCAGCCACTGGGATGCGCTCAAGAGGCCAACTCGCAGTGTTAGGGAGTCTTGCCTTGAACACCTTACTGAATAGGTACTGACCCTATAGCCAGAACCCAAACCATGGTCTCCCATGTCAAAGGCGGCACCAGTACATTATCCAGTACATTATCCAGCCATTGCTAAAATGGGGAGCAACACATGAAAAAGGGAAACTGATGCCCAAGGAAACTGTTCATGAAAGAGGGGGGGCTACAGTACATGAACGATACACATAGAAAAGGAAGCTGCACATGAAGTGGGAGGAGCACTGTTAAAGATCAAAAGGGAGCAACAACATACCTGCCTAGAGAGGCACAAAATGCATAAATCTGGCCTTGCATGTGTGTGGTAAAGAGAGGGAACCACAGAATCAGTTGTTGATTGTCACTTAACCTCCCTGGCGTTATGATTATTTCCAGTTTTAGAGTCTAAAAGCCTTGCAATTTTTTTCACAAGCTTTTAGACCCTAAAAACAAGAAAAAAAACATACCACAGAGAGACCTGCGGCAGCTCCTGCATATAAATCACTCAGGCACGGGATTTCCGCTCTGAGCTGCGAATTTCCGTCCCGAGCCTGACTCGGGATTACCACTAAGAAGTTAAAGGACTCACAAGGCCAAAAAATAAATGTCAATTTACTTACTTAGGGCTTCTTCCAGCCCCGAGAAGTCATTAGGTCCCTTGCTGCAGCTCCGGTCCTCTTCCGGGTCCCGCTGGCAGCCTGTAAGGACCGCCAACCCCCAATAGGTCAGTGTCTTCTGCACATTCCTGACACGCTGCCAGCAGGAGAGGACCGGAGCTGCAGCGAGGGACCCAAATGACTTCTAGGGGCTAGAAGAAGCCACAGGTAAGTAAAACTACATTTATTTTTTGGCCTAGTGAGTCCTTTAAAGATCCAATGTAAAACAAACTGTTGGAGGCGCCCAAAAATATATTGTAATCTTATAATGGTACTGTATAAGAGTAGGTAATTACCTCCATAAAGAACAAACCACATGGGTAAATATCAGGGTTTGATGATGCACAATAAGACAATGCGTTTCACGGGTGCTAGCCCATGAAGCGTGTTGTGGTTTGGTAAGAATGACCTACTCCTATACAGTCGGGGAGGACTGGGACCTTTTGGCCTAGAGGCCCGTTTTCACTGCAGCCAAAGCCCAAATGACAACACACACACACGTGCCCCACATGCTATATGCCAGTAGTCACATGGGAAATACAGTAAGAACACTTGAGGGACAATGGCTGGGGTTTCCGTCGCATTCAGAATTTATCATCAGAATTCACCTGCAAGCAACCCTTTTGGAGTCTAAGGATTGTCTGCAAGCAGCCCTTTTGGAGTCTAAGGACTGTCTGCAAGCAGCACTTCTGGAGTCTAGGGACTGTCTGCAAGCAGCCCTTCTGGAGTCTAGGGACTGTCTGCAAGCAGCCCTTCTGGAGTCTAATGACTGTCAAAAACTTTTCAACCTAGACAATACCTTATGTAGCTGTGCACATGCAGTCATTTTAACAATGATGAGAGACTAGACAGATTTTTTTCCCATGGACCCTGCAGGCAAACTTCTGCTCTGCACAATGCTGTACATATTTACCAGCTTGCCTGCCCTCTAATTGCTCTGAAATTGGGCGTTTATTTCTCTCAGCCAGCCTAGTGGTTCACATTGCCTTATACAAAAACATGAAAGCAACAGGCACTGTACCAGCCCTAAATCATTAAATGAGAGGCAGCCTGGGGGGAAATCTCCCCCTTTCCCCCCTGGCCAGTCCTACAGTATCATTATGAGATTAGAATATATTTTTGGGCGCCTCCAACAGTTTGTTTTATATTAGTTTTACCTTTCGGGGGGGGGGGGGGGGAATATTGGACACCTGATGTCACTATAACCCAAGGAGAGCGACCAGCCAGTTCCTGTACAACAGACCTGAACTACCGAGCAGGAACGGTCTATTTCCCGTAGGCTCTGTCGGTGGTGTGCAAGCTACCCTTGTGAGTATATATCACTAAATCACCTTCGGCCATACATCTTAACGATACTGCACCATTGGGCTCCTGGTCTCTCTCATTGCAGAATCTTGGCGGTTGGAAGATCAACCACCAGGAGTCATCTTGAATCTTTAAAGATCCAGCATGCTAGATCATTAACCTCCCTGGCGGTTTATTTATTTTGCCAGGGAGGCTGCGGGAGGGTTTTTTTTAAATTAAAAAAAAAATATTTCATGCAGCCAACTGAAAGTTGGCTGCATGAAAGCCCACTAGAGGGCGCTCCGGAAGCGTACTTTGGATCGCCTCCGGCAATCGAAAGTAACAAGATAGGCCGCAATGAGCGGCCTATCTTGTTTCGCTTTCCTCGTCGCCATGGCGACGAGCGGAGTGACGTCATGGACGTCAGTCGACGTCCTGACGTCAGAGCCGCCCGATCCAGCCCCTAGCGCCGGCCTGAACTGTTTGTTCCGGCTGCGCTGGGCTCGGGCGGCTGGGGGGACCCTCTTTCGCCGCTGCACGTGGCGGATCGCCGCGGAGCGGCGGCGATCGGGCAGCACACGCGGCTGGCAAAGTGCCGGCTGCGTGTGCTGCTTTTTTCAGAGTGAAAATCCGCCCAGCAGGGCCTGAGCGGCGACCTCCGGCGGCATACCCCGAGCTCAGCTCGGGATTACCGCCAAGGAGGTTAAAGTAAATCCAAGATGAGTAGAAATATAAAAGTTATGCACACCGGCTTATTTCTTTATGCCATCAAACTCCCAGTGGCCCTACAGGCTGCTCTCGCAAGTAGTGCGTTACCGCATAACGCAAGCGTTAACAGTGAAGCCTACTATTCCTTGACTGTATGCTTCGCTGTATGTAATGCAACAGTAGTATAACATGCAGTGCGACTTTTTCATTCTGCTACGTTTCTGATTTTGCAAGGAAAGCAACACCCTGCCATGAACTTAGCCTAAAACTAACAACTTACTGACTGGCAATGCTGTCTGCCAATCAGAAGCCGCTGTTTTTGATTGTATTTGTTCATTTATTTTTGAATATTTGAAACAATAGCTTAATAAAGCTACATTACACCTTGTTGATTATCTTTGTCGAAAAACCGCCAAAATAGTCTAGCAAGACAAAGAATTATCTCAGTGAAACAAAACCATAAACCTATGCTTCTGTCTTAGCAAGAATCCACCATCAATTTTGTGCACAGCGCAGACTTTAAAGCAGCATTAAAAGTGGGACTGCCATAGATTTTAATAGTAAAGGCATGTATAAAAAGACAATAATACCTGCAATTAATTTCTTTATGTCTGCTTAAAAGCACCTGCCGAGGAGAGTGTTTTAACATATAGCGCTGACATTGTGGCAGTGATGGCTGAAGCGGTGTGTGGGAGGGGTGGAGTCACGCTGGCTCCATTGTAGACAGTTCTCACAGGAAAAGGGTTACAATAAACTAAACTTACTGAAGAATGATCGGCTAGAATAGAAAAAGGGAATTTACAGTGCTATTTATTGATGGTGTGCTCTTCTGAGATCAACTTATAATAAGAGCACTCAATAGCCTATAAACAGGACACTAGTATTCTAAAATGAGTTCTTGCTGGACTGTGCAAGCTAATGTGGCCCAATCACGGTAAAATCCCAGCCAAATCTATATATATATAGATCTAAAACCTGTACATGACATATGTCACCACTACTGTTGTTAAACGTTCTCTTTCAATTTTAGCTTGCAGCTGCTGTAATTTTATAATTCTGGTAAAATTAATAAATATCTGCTGTATACGTATTAAAATTACAGGAAGTCATGGCTAGGGCTGCTCATTTGGATTTCGCTGAATTGAAATTTCCGCATTTCCGATCAGAGATCCGCATTACCGAGTGGAATTTGGAAAACGGAAAATGGAAAATGCAAATTGGAGTTCTGCAGAAACCCAATTTACCACAACTCAGTAATTGTAGCCCAATTGCAGAACTCAGAAGCATTGGACCAATCAGAGAAGGCAGAATTTTTGCACAATTACAATTTCCGACCAATCACTAGACCAATTTTCCATTTCTGTCTTCTGGTTTCCATTTTTCCGATTTCTGTTTTTCCAGTTGTTTTTTTTTTTTTTTTCATCGTTTGCATTCTCTGATGTAAAAAAAAAAAATGACTTTTAAAATATTCCTCGAAAATCAGAAATCATAAAACGAAAATCGGATAAACAGATAATTTGAAATCGAAAAAAATGAAAATTGGAAATAGGAATTGCCACGGAAACGGAAATGGGCATTTTTAACCATCCCTAGTCATGGCAATGGTTCTTAGTTTGATACACAGGACTTTCCAGAATGCTCATTACTTAGTATGTGTAAAGGTAAGTTCACACTGCATCCATTTTGATATGTGTAAAAGTCAGTTCACACTGCATCCGTGGCGATATGTGTAAAGGTAAGTTCACACTGCATGCGTGGCGATATGTGTAAAGGTAAGTTCACACTGCATCCGTGGCGATATGTGTAAAGGTAAGTTCACACTGCATCCATTTTGATATGTGTAAAGGTAAGTTCACACTGCATCCGTGGCGATATGTGTAAAGGTAAGTTCACACTGCATCCATGGCAATGCACACTGCAACAAACTGCAACATTGGCATATTTCAGCAATGCTTGCATCACAATGCAAATTACCTCTTCATTATTCATTTGTAATGCGGATGTAACTTGTGCATTGTCCGGTCGTGCACTAGTCAGCTCACATTATTTCAATAAATGTAAGAGACCCATCGGTTGGAATATTGTGGGACCATTACCTCATGTTGCTTTGTGATATCACTTATGCTATAATGCACTGACACATGCATAATATGGACTTACACTAACTGGTTCACATATCTCATTGTAAATTACAGAATTTTAAAATGCTTCTAAGGTCCAGCTCCTAACTTCATTTTAGACCTATATTGTCCCCCACTGGCCTAATATTCTGGAGGTAGAAAATTATTGTAGGAAGTGGATATCCCTGCTGTAAATCAGGAAGGTTAAGAAATCCAAGCCTTAAAGAAGTACTGTAGGGGGATAGAGAGTTAAACTTACCTGGGTCTTCTAATGGTTCCCCCCTCCGCAGACTTCCTGTGCCAGCGCACCCACTCACCGATGCTCCGGTCCCCGCCACTGGTTGATTTCTGAGATTTCCAACTTTAAAGTCGGAAAACCACTGCGCCTACATGGCCACGCCCTCACTCCCGCTGATGTCACCAGGAGTGTACGGCACAGGCCCATTACGGTCTGCACCTGTGCAGTACGCTCCTGGTGGCGGGAGCGAGGACACGGATGTGCAGGTGCAGTGGTTTTCCGACTTTAAAGTCGGAAATTCCAGAAGTGAACCGGAGGCGGGGACCGGAGCATCGGTGAGTGGCTGCACGGGCACAGGACGTCTGCGGGGGATTATTAGAAGCCCCAGGTAAGTTCAACTCTTTTTCCCCCCTACCCCCCCCCCCCCCCCCTACAGTAGTCCTTTAAGATATCCAGACAAGTATTGGTTAATGTACATAGAAAGATACATACAAATATAACAGCATACTTTCTTGCTGGAATACTTGTCAAATATGTTCCATATTAAAGAGAACCAAGCACCACTTTTTGTTTCTTGGTATCTAATAGCTAGTGCTACAGGAGAAGGTGTGAAGATAGCACCTGTGACTTCTGTAAACTACCCCCCCCCCTCCTCAAAAGCTTTTAGTTTGAGGAAGTAGGCTAATAAAACCCTCTTCTAAACTTTTAAATGTAAAAAGAAGAGTTATTTTTTTATTAATGAGCCACATTGTTGGCATGCATATTAGATGTGCTATTGAGATGCCCTGGGTGCTAAAAATGGTGCTTCATTAATTTTAAAACCCCACTTGTATCCTGGTTAGAAGCCCCCATGTCACATCATCTCTGGACCTTTTATTTATTTATTGTATTTATAAAGCGCCAACATATTACAATACAATACAATACAATACAATAACATTTGTAAAGCGCTTTTCTCCCATAGGACTCAAAGCGCATAGCTGTGTCTCAGATTAATACAGGGTTTCAGGCTGGGTTGTGTTACAGAGGAGATAGTCAGATGTTCATGAATGCCAGACTGAAAAGGTAGGTTTTCAGTTTAGACTTAAATGCTTCCAGGGATGGGGCTGTCCTGATTGGGTGTGGCAGGGAGTTCCAAAGTGTAGGGGCAGCATGATAAAAGGCTCTGTCTCCAAAGGTTTTGAGGTGGACTCTGGGGGTGACCAAGGTGTTACGTCCTTTTGATCTAAGATTGTGGGGGGTGTGATGTAGTTGCAACAAGTCCTTCAGGTATCCAGGGCCCAGATTGTGCAAGGATTTAAATGTCAGTAAGCCAATCTTAAACAGAATTCTCCATTTTATCGGTAGCCAGTGGAGTGAGCTCAGGGTTGGTGTTATGTGGCAATGGCGGGGTTGACTCGTTAACAGCCTTGCGGCGGTATTCTGTACTAATTGCAGGCGGCGTAAGTCTTTCTTATGCAGGCCTGTGTAGAGGACGTTGCAGTAGTCTAACCTTGATGTGACGAAGGCATGAACTAGGGTTGGAAGATCCTCTGAAGGAATTAGGTGTTTAATCCTTGCAATATTCCTTAGGTGAAAGAAGGAATGTTTCACAACAGCTGAGATTTGATTCCTGAAGCTTAATTTCCCATCAATCAGTACTCCCAGGCTGCGCACACAGTCTGAGTTGTTCAGGTCTGAGCTCCCTATCCTTAGCGGTGTTGGTTGAGACTGGAGCTGCTTTGCTGTTGAGCCCTGGCCCTCGATAACAAGAACCTCAGTTTTGTCAGCATTAAGTTTTAGCCAATTATTATTCATCCACTCCTGAAGCTCAGCTAAGCATGCGTTTATTTGTGGAGTAGGGTCTGTGACATCAGGTTTGAATGACAAATATAGCTGGGTGTCATCAGCATAGCAATGATATGTCAGGCCATGTTTTTGTATGATTTCTCCAAGTGGCAGCATGTATATGGTGAACAGTAAAGGGGATTACAGTAAAGGGGATTACGCAGCGCTGGACATTAGTTTTGGTTACAGACAATATGTAGGGGTGACATACAGCAATATGACAATACAGGAATTCAAGAAAAAACAGATCACGCAGCACAGTATGAGTACAAGGTAATGCTTAGTCAGTCACTGGATGGGAGCATGGAGATTAGGCAAGTTAGGTTCACTCAGATGCATAGCATGGGTACACAGTAATGGAGGTGCATGATCAGGTAGGACACAAAAGGAGAAGGACCCTGTCCAAAGGCTTACAATCTAGAGGGAGAGGTAAGGACACGAACGGTAGGGGACCAGAGTTCAGCTGCGGGTTAAGAGCACTTGTGAGGGGTGGTAGGCCAGAGTGAAAAGGTGAGTTTTGAGGGCTTTACCTTTCTTTCCCTGCACCCCTTTCTTGGGCTGTGTAGTGGTGCCTAATGCAATGACAGTCAGGGCCGGTTCTCTCATGAAGCAAGGTGAAACATTTACATCAGGCGCAAAGATTATAGGGGCAGCATGTTTGTACTGTGTTTACACTACAGCATGCAGTCAGGGTAGGAGGGAAAGCGTTAAAAGAGCATTGGGGAAAAGCAGCTCGTTGTGCTGTGTGAGGAATCTGACAGTGAGTGAGGAGAGGGAGGCAGGAGAGCAGCAGAGTTTCATGTGACTTGCACAGCAGAAAGGAGGAGGTGGCATTTCTGTCCTGATTGAGGAGGAATGGAGTTGCTGAGGGTGAGCAGCTTGTTTGTCACAGACTCATAGCCAGCAGTGTGCTATTGTGTTAAGCTGCATCATGTCACTGTTGGGTGCTGTGCCATCATTCCAAATCGGTTTGGGGCGGGGGGGCGGGGGGGGAGCATCCTCACAAGTTTTCATCAGGCAGCAAAAAGTGTAGAACCGGCCCTGGTGACAGTTAGAACCTCTACAACCGGCCCTGGTATTTGTGTACAGTATTTAAACTGCTGAAGAACACCAGGACTGGATAAAATACAGGCAGAAATAATAAAAACAGCCCAGCCAGTCCCGTGTTCCTATGATGGACCGTGAACAGCGTCAGGCCTGTGCAGTGTTGGCCTATCTTTCATCCAGTAACAAGAGTTATCTCTTCTAATGGCTCTTGTCTGCATGAGCGACTAGAGTGGTTTTTCATTAGCAGCTTCTTATCTAGCTCAGGAACTATTTAAAAAATCAACAGCTTAATAAACAGACGGAGCGCTTATCTGCGTAAAGGGAGGAAAGTCTATTGAACTAGACAATTTGCTCTTAATTTTCTGGAGAATATAAAAAATACAGTCTCTTGTACAGCCACCTGGGAAATCAACTCCTCTGCTATCAAATCTGTTAAACAATCTACATCCCATGAAAGAGAGAATGTTCTTGTTTTCATTACATTCTTTATGTTAAACCCCACTGGAGCAGTCAGGGCAGCTTCTCATTATTGCCTCTTTAGAAGTAACTACAGATAGGGAATGTCATTTTGTTTCAGTAACTTTCACTTGTCCTTTGATGAGTGAAATAAGAATTTAGCAAGAAAAATTAGTTAAGAATGGAAGCCATATAAATCTCCATACACACGCTAGAAGAACTCGGCCGAGGCCTTCAAAAATGAAGCCTCTGCCAAGAACCCAGGGTGTGTACAGTAGCTCCATCACGAGACCCTCTACTGATGAGTCAGCGATCCGACCTGATAAATCACTTCAGTCGACCAATGGGCGAGAGAAATGTTCTCCCCACTTACCCCGTTCACTGAGTAATGTCACTCCCACGCCGCTCTCCTCCTTTATAGGAACAAAACACATTGCTCGCTTTTAAGATAAACAGAATACCCAAGCAGCTCAGGGTGACCCACAACTACTAGGAAAGTATAGGGGACCAAAAGAGACCAAAACGCCCTCCTACTGAAAAAGCAATGCTTAGTGGGGTTTGCCTTCTTAAAACAGAAGGTATTTGGGGTAATTCAGATTTAAGTGTTAACTGTGGTTACCCACAATGCACCACTGCTGTATATGCAAATGATCTCTTTATGCCCCTGAAATCAGGCTTACACCCAGAACCGCGGGTGTATAGCAAGCCTATAGCTTATACAATTTACAGAGCCACATCAACCCAACATGTTGACAGCCTGTTTCGGACTGTTGGTCCTCCTCAGTGCCTGGCAGGGATTGATATGGCTCTGTGGGATAGGGCTTAGACCAGAACAACAGAATACCCAAGCAGCTCGGGGTGACCCAAAATATAAAGTTATAAGCTTGCTAGACACCTATGGTTCTGGATGTAAGCCTGCTTCAGGGGCATAAAGAGATAATTTGCATCTTTAAATCTGAATTATGGCAAATATCTTCTGTTTTACACGCCACACTAAGCATTTCAAAATAAATCAATAGATTGCAAAGTGAGAAGATATAAAATAGAAGCCAGATTAAGAAATGATTGGTATTTGCCGTGTAATTTGTTTATGTCATTTGATCCACGAGACAGCACCAACTGCCATTCTATATAACCACACCCACTAACATTGCTATAGGCTAAAAGGTTGTTTTTCTATAAACATATGCACAGAGGGAAATACTGGTTCCTTGGCAGTTGGAAACAGCTGTTATTTCCCACAATGCAACAAGGTTCACAGACAGGAAACCACAAGGACCTAGGTGCTGACATCCCACCGTGGGAGGGGTTGCCTCACAGTATCAGCCATACAGACCCCTTTGATGATCTATTCGAGAAAAGGTAAAGATTTCTCATGGGAAAGGGGGTATCAGCTACTGATTGGGATGAAGTTCAATCCTTGGTCACAGTTCCTCATTAAGTATGAGTGTGTGTGATTAGTTCATTATTTAGTTAAATAGCGAGGATTCTCACCTAGTGGTACTAATGTGTCAAGTCCTAATCAATAATCATAGCCATGGCACTTTCTGTATCAAGTTTGAAAGTTCTCATATTTGGGTTTTGTTTTTTTTCTCTGGATGCTCTGGGTTTCCTCCCACCAACAAAACACATACTGGTAGGTTAGTTGGCTGCCCCTCTCTTACCCAAGACTGGTCCTAGAATGAGATGGGGACAGGGAAGCTTCTGATATTTCTTTTGCCCCAACTAGCTAAGTTTGGTTCTTCTCCGACCACAAATCTTATAAATAGGATAATCATAGCATTAGTTATGCATGCACCAATAACAAATTGGTAGATAATATTCTGAAATTGTATGTCAAAATTAGTCTATAATAAATACACAAATTATTAACAAGCCAGATACACCTACTGTAACTAGCTCGAGCTCACTGAATCCAGACACGTAACAAACCCATTGTATAATAGTATGTAGCCACTTTTTAAAATATACCAGCGCTGTGTAATATGTTGGCGCATTATAAATACAATAAAAAAATATTATTCTAAACTACTATGAAATTAATTTTGTATATACCATCGGATTTCTGTTTTTAGCTAGATACACATTTTTGTGAAAATTAGAGCTTTCTTGAAAATGTGTTTTCTTATGCCCAATTGCCCATAGACTTCATAAAATGCATTTGGTGAAAAGGTTTCAAAAATGTGTTTTCTCACCTGCATAGGCTTCAATGCGTTTGGCGAAATGTGTTTTCTGTTGCGTAAGGAATTCAATACATTTGGTGAAAATGTATCTTCTCGTGCTCATACAGTACTTTCTTACAAAACTCATCTGTGTGAAAATTGTGGCAAAATAAACATGGCCATATTCACGCTGAAGTGGCAAACTAATGCCTTAGAGGACACATCCGAGGAATTAAAAAAAAAGATCTACTTACCCAGGGCTTCATCCAGCCCCTGGCCGCCGATATGTCCTGTGCCGCAGCTCCAATGTCCCGGAATTCCCTCCGTTGGAGATGCCGACTCGCCATGTCGGCATCTTGTGCTTCTGCGCACAACTCTCCAGGCCACGTGAGTGGCTGCTTGCGCAGGCGCAATCGATGCCATTCTGGCGAGGTCGGCATCTGCAATGGAGAGGATCCTGGTCTGGACACCGGAAATGCGATGAGGGACACATAGCCTTCCAGGGTGTGGAGGAAGCCCCAGGTAAGTAGATCTGTTTTTGTTTTTTTGTTTCTTTACCTCGGACCTTCCCTTTAAATTACAGACATGTGTAAATTATACTGGTCTATTTGCTAGTAAGATGCAAATCATTTTGTGTACATAGCGCCACAACCAGCATAACTTAGCTGTGCCAGACTGCCAGTATTTAAAGAGATTATTCAGCAACCCTGCATGTGGCACATGTACCTCACTTTCGCAAGTTAGGCAGAAATACATAGGTGGATTCTGTGTAATTTTATGTAACTTGTGAAAATTACACAAAATCAAGGTTACCAACAAAATCATTATTACCATCAAAATTGTAATTGTGAAAATGTCACAAAAGTGAAATTGCCCATCACTGTCAATTCTAATGAGAAATTATAATTCAAAAACTCTGCTTAAAATCCCTGTGGCCAACTTCCGTGGTTCTCGATCGCAGCGAACCGGGAACTTTTCCGGAAGTTCGGTTCGCCCCATAGTGCTTCATGAGGGTCAACTACATCGCAGTCAGCAGGCACATTGTAGCCAATTAGGCTACACTCCCTCCTGGAGCCCCCCCCCCTCCTTATAAAAGGCAGGCAGCGTCAGGCATTGGACTCACTCGTGTGCCTTCAGTAATTAGGGAAGGGATAACTGCTGCAGACTCTCATAGGGAAAGCTTAGTTAGGCTCTTGTAGGCTTGTTAGATTGCTCCTGGCTGATTGTTATTGCTAAAACAACACCCCTCAACAGCCCTTTGGAGCCAATCTTGTTCTTGTGATGTATTTTTTTTTGTGTGTGGCCCACTTGCATTATATACAGCCCTGTCAGCCAGTGTCACTGTGCCTGTCCGGTACCTGTCTGTGTGTGACAGGTGCATATGTAATACCCATCACTGCATATGCCTACTACCTGTTGTTCACTCCAGTGCACCCACCTACCTACGTGAGTGCACTCAGTGTGATATACCACTCCGCGCATACCTGCTAACTGCACCTGTGTGACTGACTGACTCTGAGACAGAGGCGCTATTTCTGGCTCTTGACTCGACTTTGCTCCCTCCAAAAATTGTTTGCCTGAAGAAGCGGGACTGTTACCCGTGAAACGCGTTGTACTTTTGGAGCTCATAATAAATGTTACTTTAAACTTGAAGTAACCTGCCCGTTGTCCGGCCATTTTTTCAGAAGGGAGGTGAGTCCACTCACTTCGCCCTTTTTAACAATTTTAACAAATTTTACTCTACTTGGCACCTCTGTTGTTACACCACATAATTGTTTAGTCCACCCTTGGTGGAGGGGTGGTTCCCCATTTCCTTCTATCTACAGAGAGCGACTTCTTAACTCTGAGCGGGGTCAGGTTACAATTCTCCCCGCCTGCTTATCCAGTGGTTGCCTTGGAGGCGACCCGTCCTTGTGAGTATAATCATTATGTATGTTTGCATCAGACATCACCTTATTAACATACTACACCATATGGACTCTTGGTTCTCCCCCTTTCTTTCAAGGTTACACAGTGAGTTTGGTCTGTCAGTGTGAAGCAGAACTCTAATTACACTCCCTGATTGATGTATACACATGCAAGAGGCTTGATTCACAAAGCGGTGCTAACAGTTAGCACGCTGGTGAAAAGCCCCTTATCATGCCTAAACTCAGTTTAGGCGTGATAAGTTTAGGCGTGATAAATTTAGGCGTGATAAGTTTAACCTTCCTGGCGGTAAGCCCGAGCTGAGCTCGGGCTATGCCGCGCAGGAAGATATCTCAGCCCCTGATGGAGCGATTTGCTCCATTTAAAATGCTGTACGCGCAGCTAGCACTTTGCTAGCCGCGCGTACAGCTTGATCGCCGCCGCTCTGCGGCGATCGCCCGTACGCAGCGGCGCAAGAGGGCCCCCCCCCCCGCCAGAGCCCTGCGCTGCCCGGACCAATGAGTTCCGGGCAGCGCTATGGGCTGGATCGGAGGTGTCTGACGTCAGGACGTCGGCTGACGTCCATGACGTCATTCCGATCGTCGCCATGGCGACAGGAGAAGCCAAACAGGGGAGCGCGTTATATACGCGTTCCCCTGTTTGCTATTGATGCCGGCGACGATCGCACTAGAGGGACACATGCGCCCTCTAGTGGTGTTTCATGTAGCTACCACTCTGGTAGCTTTACATGAAACACAAAAAAAAAAATAAAAAAAAAAAGGATTTTTGCCATTTTGGCAAAAAAAATTAACCGCCAGGAGGGTTAAGCACCAATTGGGTTAGCACCGCAGTGCACAGCTGATCAAAAGTTTTGCGCTAGCAAAGTCTGGTGCACTTCGCATAGAGTTTAATGGCGGTGCTTTGTGTGCGGGACTTTGCGCGTGATCTAAACTTATCTAAACTTATCACGCCTAAACTTATCACGCCTAAACTTACCACGCCTAAACTGGCTTTTCACCAGCGTGGTGCAATGGTTATCATGTCTAAAGTCTCTAACTGGCACCTCTTTGTGAATCAAGCCCAAGATGTTTTAAAGCACTTTAGGCCTCCAATTTAGCATGCAATGTGATTTCTGCCCTTAAAACACTGCTTTGCATTAAATCCAGATTTTTCCCCGGGACTTTTGGCGTCTATCACACTCATCCATGCAAAAAGTCAGATGTTAGACCCCTTGAAACATCTTTTCCATCACTTTTGTGGCCAGCATAAATGTTTCTAGTTTTCAAAGTTCGTCTCCCTATTAAAGTCTATTGCAGTTCGCAAAAGTTTGCACGTTCGCGAACCTAAAATCGGAGGTTCGGGCCATCTCTACCAATGAAGGACAATGGGTAAGGGTGCTCATCATCAGTCATTAGACATACACATTCATGCCAACAGTCAAAGAATCAGTGATGTCAACAGTCATCATTCAATACCTGGCCTGCTTCTTCCAAGGCCTTATTAAGTCCAGTATAGTAGAGTGTGCAGAGGGTTAGGTCCAGCTTAGCAGATTTGTGTTTGTTAGTTTTTGGGATGTCTAACTGAAAAGACCAACATTTTCTTTATGCAAAATAGGAAGGCGTGACAGGAGGACACTTGGACACTACAGTGGTCAATTGCATGATTAGTGTGTGCTTGTGCACATTACCCATGCGAGGCGTCTAACAACTCCCATGTAAATTGGAACTCATGATTATCTATAGCTATAAAGGTCCAGATGCTAATAAATGTCATTGTTTACAATATGAACAAGAGGCAACAGAGACTAGTGATGAGCAGAAATTACACTCATGCGTAATTACGCATCGTAATTCGCATTTACGCATCGTAATCGTAATGCGTAATTCATTTTGTATGTAATTGTTGGCATTCATAATTAGGCATGAATTTATGCATAATTTTGTACTGACTTTGGAGGTGAATAGCAAAGCCGACATACATGTTATTGTTACCATATGCTACATATGTTAAGGAAATTAGAGGGTAAAAGTAGAAAAAAACCGAATATTTCTAAAGGACCTTATAGTTTTTGAGAAAATCGATTTTAAAGGAAACCAGAGACAGAAACCAGAGTTCTCCATCTCTCTCTGGCAGAGAATAGTATTGAGCAGGAGCAGTTCTATTCTCCACCAGAGGGAGACAGAGGGAGTGCACTGCGCTTGCTCAGACTGGCCGTGGCTGGCCGAACTTACCGGACCCGGTACAGAAGACGGAGAAGACTGAGAATGGGAGCGATCTGTGCGGATGGGGTTGGAGGAAGCCCCAGATATGTATAAAACTTTGAAGAGTCTTCATCTCTGGTACACTATAAAAATATAAAGAAAAATGGTTTTTAAACTGTAATTTTTCTGAGTTTTAAAAACATTTTTCTTTACATTTTTAACCCCTTCCCGACTCCCTAACTCTGATAGGCATTGTGAAGGACGCAGCCCCTGGACTGCCTAATGCCGAAAGGCGTCAAGAGCGTTGAGCAGAGATTAGAGGAGATTATGCTCACTGATGCGCATGCATCCCTGCTTTAGTTACGTAAACAGCCTGCTAACCCGCAGCTAGCAGGCTGATAGAAGAAAAAAAGGCTTTTTTTTACCGTGACAAAGCTGTCTCCTTGAGTGGCCCACAATGTGATCCCCTCTCATAGGCTGATGCCTATGAGAGGTGATCACTGATTGCATATCGGGGGAGGGTAAAAAATAAAAGAAAAATAAACAAAAATGAATAAAATTGATTTTAAAAAAATTACTACTCGCAGCAGCAATCAGTGCCCACCAACAGAAATCTCTGTTGGTGGGCAGAAAAGGAGGTGAGATCCATTTGTGTGCTAAGCTGTATGACTCTGCAGAGAGCTGTTAAAGCTGCAGAGTGCTGAATGGTAAAAAAAAATAGCCTGGTCACTAGGGGGGTGTAAGCCTGTGGTCCTTAAGTGGTTAAAATCGATTTTCTCTAAAACTGCAAGGCCTATTTGAAAATTTATTTTTTTGACTTGTACCCACAATTCTCCTTAAAACTTTTAGCAATGTTTGCAGCAATAGCATGTACGAGGGCTTTGCTATTCATCACCAAATTCGGCACGAAATTACGGGTAAATTCATGTGTAATTATGAATGCTTATACAAAATCAATTGAATTAACAATTTGCAATTACCAGTACATATAGGCATAATTGGAAAAATGTACATGAAATTTTGCATAATCGTAATTAGCTGACTATGATTATCACTAACATAGACAGCATTATCAGTCTCCCTAAACTCACAGACTTCCTAAATATCAGCAGCTATACAGAGCTTATACCTCTGGTTTCTTACTGATACTTGGAAGCCAACACTATGAATTTAATCATTTTATTGGTCCGTGGGAGAACCAGTTATGTTCCATTCTACTCAATCAATAGAATTTGGTTGATATCTGGTCGAATCAACCAATTTACTCATTCAGGATGGATGTAAAATATCGGTCTATCGTAAAAAAAATTGACTTCTGTCCCCAGATTTAGAACGACACAGAATTGATCTTTGTTTTCAGAGCATGGAGGCACAACATCATATAGCTCAACTGGTGAAGGAGAATGGCATAGGAACTCGTAGGCAGTATGTGGACCACTAGTTAATCAACTTTCGATCAACCACACTATTGTTGTACGCCCAATAAAGTCAATTGCTTAATTACTCGCTTAGGAGAATTCATGGAGAAGCATGTGAGCAGCTTGTAAGGTTCTGATTTGCTGTGATGACTTTACGGTTTATTTAGCACATGCTAATGACCAACAGTTCAGAACCTTACAAATCTATCAGCTGATCAAACCGATCACATGCTAATCAGGGGCAAACCCAGGATTTACTTGGGGGGATTCCTGAAAGGTCTCCCTCAGCCACGCACAATACAGTATAATAATATGGTACAACATCATGCTAGGTACACATAATGCAATTTCCTCTCCGACCGATTGATCAGGAGCAGTTTGGATACAGATAATAATGAGGACAGCTGACATTGGTAATGAAGGGGAAAGTGACATAGCAGGGCACAGGGCTGTGCTCATACCTGACTCTGTTAAGTTCCCCAGAGCTGCTCCATGCTCTGTAGTCACGCTGCTGCTCCGTGCTCTGTACACACACTGCTGCTGCATCGAAATTCAACTGTAGCAGGGAAAGAAAGGGGGCAGTGCTGTGAACTGTAGGATAAGGATACCTGCAAATATTCTGGTGTCTCAACTTGTGCCTGTCCCCAGACACTGCACCGGCCCTGGTCTGAGGGGGAATTCTGGGCAGCTGTAAACCCCCTGCCCCCCCCCCCCCCCCCCCCGCCCTTGGCCACCGTGCTTCTCCATGAGTTCTCCCAAGCATTGTCATCCCTATTTTTGGTAGATCAGGTAAGATTGTGCTATCTTCTAGCTATCAATTCTTTACCTGTACTACTACCTTGCGGTACTTGATACTTTCAAGTACTAGATAAGATTGCAGCACAAATCTTGTCTACTATCGATCCCCAAACTGCTACCTTTGTGGCGCCTGATACAATAGCAGCTGCCTAGTATGGTTTGTATAAGGAAACTCAAATCAGCATAAAAGAAGCACATTCAGTTTCTTCCAGCTAAAATCAATTCAGGCTAGGAAAACAAAAATAAAAATAATTAAATGAACCTAAAGGAAAGAAACAGGAGAGAGATTTGCTGACATACATCAAGCCCAAAATACATCCTGGCACCATAAAGGTTTTTACTTAAGTCTCTGGTGGACTCGATCAATGAGATCATTCTTTCCAGGCGCATCCAATTATCAGTTTACTGTAGTGGGATTTCTTGTCATAAATCAGCATGTATTACATTACATTTTGCAATGCACAAATGACAGCATATAGGCACAATAGTGTTATTACATTTACTGTTTTGCATATGCACTGCGAGCAGTACTGATAAATAGCCCGTGTCCATTACATAAATAATATATTCATCATATCAACACATTTATGAAATTGGTAAGTCTGATAGATCGTCTACAAGTCACCAGGTCTGGTTTTAAATTAACAGAAAATCTGAGTTATTCATTAGAAAATTGTGAAATTCTATTCATTAAAAGGCAGTTTTGCAGTGAAGAATTATTAAAGCACACTTGTCAGACATCTGGGCAATATAAAGTGAGTATGGGAGGAAAAATATGAAATAAGAGTTTACCAACTTCAGTGTAAACCTTTTGCCAAAACTATCTGTAGCTTGAATTGCAGTTCTCATGATTAGTGAATTAAGAACACCCCGAATACTGCAGAACACCACACTTCAGTAACATTTCAGTACCGAACAAGTGGACAGGGAAAGGAATATCGGAGTCAAGTGAAACTCTCCCTGACCCTGTCCAGTTGCTTGGTACTGAAATGATGCTGAAGTGTGGTGTTTGGGAATATTAGGGTGTTTAGAATTCGATATGCCAAATTCAAACAGCAACACTACTTACCATGTTAAAAGTCTGGGGCTGGGGGTGGGGCTGTAACTTATACAAAAAAAAAATACAAAAAAAAGAGACTTCCTGTTCACACTGCGGGACTTCCTGACCCTCTTAGAGAGCTCCTGATAGTCATGTCATACTCTATGGTTTACGTCTGGAACACGTAAATTATTTTTCCAAGCATCTTTCATTGACGTTCACGTCTGATCCTATACTTTATCCATGCATCCCAACTGTCACCTTTTTAGGAAGGAAAATCCCTCTTTTCAAACCAGATTCCCCTGTCTCCCTTTTCCACTCTGTGGGCACTAATATTTTAGATTTTGTAAGTAGATCTATATACTAAAATATGCAATTTAGTGACTAAGCTTTACAAGGGGGTCCATATGCAATTATTTTTTTTCTCCTGAGTTTTCTCCTAGGTGTTATTTTCACATCTTGGCAACATAATGCTATTTAAACCAGTAGCAAGCACGAAAATGCTCAAAATAATATTGACAGTACTTATTCACCAACTTTTTGTTACTTTTTCAATTACTTTTAATTTCCAAATAATTTTTTTTAAAGAGAAGATAGAAAATTCAAAGGAGAAAAAGTTATGATGTGGAATTTGACCCCCCCCCCCACGTTAAATAATGTGCTCCCTCCCACACCAGTATAGTAGCCAGATGTGCCCCTTTACACCCAGTATGGTAGCCAGATAGGCTCTCCCTCCCTCCCCAGTATAGTAGCTAGGTATAGGTGCCTCCAGTATGGCTAGTCAGGTATAGGTGCCTCCAGTATAGCTAGCCAGGTATAGGTGCCTCCAGTATAGCTAGCCAGGTATGGGTTCCCTCAGTATAGGTAGCCAGGTATAGGTGCCCTCCATATAGGTAGCCAGGTATAGGTACCTCCAGTATAGCTATCCAGGTATAAGTGCCCCACTATAGGTAGCCAAATATAGGTGGCCCCAGTATAGGTAGCCTGGTACAGGTGCCCCATTATAGGTAGCCTGATATAGGTGCCCCCAGTATAGATAGCCTGGTATAGGTGGCCCAATATAGGTAGCCAGATATTGGTGCCCCAGTATAGGTAGCCAGGTATAGGTGCCCCCTGTATAGGTAGCCAGCTATGAGTGCCCCCAGTATAGGTAGCCAGGTATAGATGCCCCCAGTATAGGTAGCCAGCTATAGGTTCCCCCAGTATACGTAGCCAGGTATTGGTGCCCCAGTATACGTAGCCAGGTATAGGTGTCCCCAGCATGGAGAGCCAAATATAGGTGCCCCCAGTAGCTATCCAAGTATAGGTGCCCCTAGTATAGCTGGCCAAATATAGGTGCCCCCATTATAGGTTAGCCAGGTAAAGGTGCCCCCAGTATAGGTTAGACAGGTATTAGTGCCCCAGTATAGGAAGCCAGGTATAGGTGCCCCCAGTATAGCTAGCCAAGTATATGTGCCCCCAGTATAGGTAGCCAGGTGGAGGGGGGTGCAGCGGTGGGTGCACGAACATCGGCTGAGTGGGTAAGCAGATACTCACATTGCCGTGATACAGCGCCCCATGTACTGACTTCTTCCTGGTCCTGCGTTCCATCTCACAGTAAAAGCACCCCTAGGGGGCGGTGATACTATGAGATGGAATGCAGGAAGTAAGTAGTACATACAGCGCTGGATCCCAGCAATGTGAGTAACGGATTACATGCTCAGCCACTCTATGCGCCCGCCGTTGCGCCGCTCCCACCCAACATGAGGGGAGGACAAGCCCTGAGGGCCCATGCCTGGTCACAGCGATGACCTCTGCAACCACGGCCCCTACACCACTTGTTAATAACATATAAGCCCCAGTCTCTAAAATATTGCACTTGTAACAACTTCACTAGCACCAATACAAGTATTGACACATGTTTTTGCTTTTAGTTGCATGACACTTTTGCCTATGGCAGGGTTGGGTGGCATAGACAGGAAGATGAGCCCAAAAACCAGGTTGTTATGAGGAGGAGCAGGGTGGCTCTTTTGAATGAGATGATCTCATAACCCCTGAAGTTTAGGGCATATGGATTGTGTGGTTTTATTTCTTACTTTTTGACTTATACAGCTTTTTGATACACCTGCACCCTGATTGACTTTAGTCAGTTTTAAAGTGGACTTAAGATAAACTTTTACTCATTGCATAATTGTGTTCCTTTCATATTGTTTATAGGGCATTCCTCAAGCCAAATACTTTTTTGTTTTGTTTTAATATTCGAATTCCCTATAAACTAAACAAGCCTCGCCCACAGCTTTTAAGACTGCCTTGGTACTGTAGCAAGGGCTTATGGGAGCTCAGTCTGGACAGGAGGAAGAGGTTACTAGCCAGAGATTTCAGAGGCAGAGGGGAGGAGGGAGGAGGAGAGGGGACTGAGTTTGTCACATTACACACAGGCAAGCTGATAGCATCTCCAGCCCTCAGCCCGTGACAAACAGAACATGGCTGCCTTCATTGTATCACAGGAATAAACAGGGCCGGATTTAAGCCAAGGCCACCTAGGCCATGGCCTAGGGCACCACAGGAGCAAGGGCACCAAAGCAGCAGGCTAACCTGGTGCATTTGCAAGCTTGCAAATGCTGCAATGCAGGGAAATTAGATGAGTGCCTGACTGTGGTACTCTGCTGCTAGCTGCCTGTGCAGCAGCCACCTTGCTCTCTGTGCATGTTTGCATTGTGGCGAGCAGCTATGGACTTGGGCAGCATTAAAGATGGAAAGGAAGAGAAAGTTTCTGCACTGGAGACAAGTGGAGAAATAAGTGACACAGATGGCTGCTGTAGTGTAAAGGCAAACTGGCTACCTATACTGAAAGGGGGGGTGGGAAAAGGAGGGATTAAGGGAGTCATCTGGCTACCTATACTGGAGGGAAAGGGGGGAGGGGTCATCTGGCTACCTATACTGGAGCGCAGGGGGGAGGGGTCATCTCGTTATCTATACTGAAGGGGGGCGGCTGGCGACAGTGGCCTTGGGCGGTAAAAAGTATAAATCCGGCCCTGGGAATAAATCATCATAAACTACTGAAGCTGTGCTAGATTTGCTGCGTAACCTATCTAAACTTTAGATAAGATATATAGACAGACAAGTTACTTGCTATAGTTAGTTTTTCATTTTGCATCCGCTTTCAATGGGGGTACCTAGACAAATTATGTGGTGGCCCATTCTTATTATCTGGCATAATGAACCCTTCATTGTGTTATATAAAAGCGATGGAAATAAGGGGAAAAAATCACGAAGTGTTACTTTTATTTCACTGCTAAATCCAATGAAGATTAGAGTTCTCCTTTAAATTTTGTGACTTTTACTACATCATTATGTACTATGGAATAATTTTGCTGCTATATTTAATTAAAAGTAACAATTACAGTAAGACTTTAATGCATTCCTTTTTACAAAGGAAAATGTTTTAATCCAACAGCATCAAGCTCTCTATTCCAACAGGTTTAATGACACTATTGTCTCAGACAAAAAGGCCATCCTTGTGTCACCTACTGTCATTAAAACAGGAAGTCAGAATTAGGGGGAGGTGAAAGGTCACTTAGCACAGGAGCGCCCCCAACCGTCCCACCCCCAGCAAGCCCTGTCTGCTTCGTTTCTACAAAGTAAGTCAATGGTGGTGGAATAGCTGGGAAGAGGAAAATCAGATTAAATAATTAGTGTCAATTAGCTCCAGTAAAATCATTCTCCAAACAATTGGTCTCAAGTGCCCTGCTTAATTACGTGAGACTTTCATCGCGTCTTATCAAGTCTGCTTTGATTCATGTTTGACTCTTGAGGCTCCCAGAGGTGCAATTAATTATTGTCTTGCAAATAAACCTCCTGTAATTAATTGCTGCTGAAAGAGTACAGTATCTTATGTAAAAAAAAAATAGAATACTTCTGAGTGGCGCTGCATGCATTCATGTAGTCTTTAGATCATTTACCATAAGTATTGAGCTATAACGTAACACTTGACATCGTTGAGCTGCATTATACAGGCGGAATTATGTTTGCCTTGATAGTTTAGTGAACAGCGCTGCCATCTAAGACATTCAGACAGGTTAATAAAGACATTGTATAATAGATTACAACAGGCAGGCCATAAACACATAGCCAGCCCACTGCTTCCTGGCAATTAAAAGGTAATGGTCATGTGTACATCGGGTAATGAATGCATTATTTATGGAAATGTTGGGAATAAGTAAGGTTGAGTATAGAGGTTCCTATTTACTTTGACATAAGTCTCCCAGTTTACCAGACAATTGGGTTCAGTGCCCTTGTGCTATTTTATACATTTTACAATTGTAAACATGTAAAGGAGTACAGACGGCTTGCAATGTTACAGCCAGCAAGATACCAAGTTATATTGGTCATTAAATGTCCTAAAAGGGGAGCCATAACCAAGGATTGAACTTCATCCCAATCAGAAGCTGATACCCCCTTCTCCATGACAAATCTTTACCATTTCTTGAATAGATCATCAGGGGGGGGGGGGGGGGTCTGTATGGCTGATATTGGGGTGAAACCCCACTCACTGTGTGATGTCAGGACCTAGGTCCTGACAGTTTCCTGTCTGCGAACCTTGATGCCTTGTGGGAAATAACAGCTGTTTCCAACTGCCAAGCAACCAGTATTTCCCTCTGTGCATGTGTATAACTATAAAAAAATAACTTTTAGCATAATTAGAGGGTATGGTTGTAGACAGGGCCGCCATCAGACATTTTGTGGCCCTCACACATCATCAGGCCTGGGCCCCCCACTGGGCCCACCCACTGGTTGCTGTGCCCGCCCACTAGCCACCCCACCCCCATGTCCATGCGCGAAGTGTGCTGCGGACACAGTATAGGTTATCCAGGTACAGGTGCCCCCAGTATAGGTAGCAAGCTATAGGCACCCCAGTATAAGTAGCCAAGTATAGGTGGTGCCCCAGTATAGGTAGCCAGGTATAGGTAGTTCCCCAGTATAGGTAGCTAGGTATAGGTGGTTCCAGCCCCAGTATAGAAAGTTCGCTGTAGCGGGCTCACTCATCTGCTCCCCACGTTTAAGTGCTGATGTCACTCTTCTCTTAGTGCTGGAACACGGGGTGCTGGTTAGTGAGCCACAGGCCTGCAGCCAGCACGTGTGGCCCTTCCAGTGCTTTGGGGGGGCCCAGGGCCCCCACAAGCCCTGGGCCCCTCACTGCCGTGTCAGTTGTCCCCCCCCCACCCCCCCACCCCGATGGCTGCCCTGGTTGTAGATAATGGCAGTTGGTGCTGTCTAGTTTTTTTCTTGTCTGCCAGTAGTAAATATGATCACGTGCAAGCTGACTGTGGATCAAATGGTATGAAAAAATTACATAGTGAAAATTAATCATTTCTTGATCTCTCTTCTTTTTTAACTTTTAACTTTGCAATGTATTGATTTACTTTTTTCTCCTTTTACTTTCAAGTTCCTCTTTAAAGTATTTTAGAGCACAACACATTTTCCAGCAACGTTAAGGTGAACCTGACTCGAATCAAAGCTACCTATGGTAAGCGCAGAGGTATGTTCTTGCTGGATTCACCTACCTATGTGTGTTGTTCTTTCTCTCCTCCTTTCCTCCTGGTCCCCATAATCACTCCTTGAAAAATGTGCCTTTTGGCTAAAGTCAAATTTTCAGATAGTAAGTAGGCCTGCAGTGATGTTCTCTCCTATGGCCCTCCCATTCACTCCTGACCTACACAGGACAGAAGGAAACAAAGAAATGCACCCTGTGTGTATTTAGAGAGTCTAGCCTGTCCGATTACCCCTCATCTGTGTCTATTCACAAGTTGTAATTTGATCCCTCAGCTGTGTCAGCTGACTGCCTGGGCAGATAAGCTCATTTGAAAGCACAGGATGTTAACAATATGTCTGCTTCCGTGAAAGCAGGTAGTAAACAGGTACCGGTAGTAAACTGCAAATTTATTGCAGGATTTTTATCAGCTGTAACAAAGAAATCTTTTTCTTTAAAGGTTATTATATTGTTGCGTATCTTTTAGAGCAGAGAAGCAGTTCTGAGTTCAGGTCCGCTTTAACTGGTATGAATGGGGTGGGGAAAAGGAGGAAATGGGAGGTTGATAGGAGGGAACATTGCAGCAAGCCCTCCTCTTCCTGTCTGAAAATTCGACTTTAGCCAAAAGGCAGATTTTTCAAGGAGTGATTATGGGAACCAGGCGGAACAACGAGAGGAAAGGACAATGCGGACCCAGCAAGAACCTACCGCTGTGCATAACTTAGGCCTGGTTCACATTAGCGTTCGCTGTCCGGATTCGCCTGATCGGATCCGGACCGTATACTGTACAAACGGAACGTATGTGCCGCATAGGAATGCAAAGTCTATGCGGACGTTCACATGCGTTCGTTCCGTACAGAACGGAGCCGGATCGGATCCGGGCTCCGGGCACTTTTCCAACATGCGCTATTTTTCGGGTCCGGGTCATCCGGCCCACGCACACGGACCGGAGTCTGACTGCACCATCTGGAAATAGAAACCAATGGGAAACGGAAAGCACAGAACACACTGGCTAAAAACACCTGAGGTTCTACCCCACTTCCTATGCGTATTCTAGCGCCCATTTTGGATGGGGACACATGGGCCAAGCATTTCTGGAGTGGAGCAGCAGTGACTAACGTTCTGGAGCTGTTTGGCAGTATGTCGGAGGTGGAGGTGAGGCCTAAACAGCGGAGGACCTGATTCTACAGGTGCACCTTCTGCTGACCTCCCAGACCCCAACAATTATATAGTTTTATTTATAACTTTTACCAAACGGATCCGGATCGCAGCCGTATACATACCTGATGCAACCAGACCGGATCCGGATCGGATTTGGTCCGGTCATCCGGGCCGTTTGGCACAGAAACGCAAGTGTGAACGGGCCCTTAGACAGCTTTGCCTCGGGTCAAGCATGCTTTAAAAGTTACGTGCTGCCTTGTTCACATCTAAAATCGAAATCGCTGATGCCAGCATTTTCTGATTTTGTGTGCGATTATTTTTAGTGCCTCTCGGCGCTTACCTGTGCGTTGCGATTTTTTGTAAAGCACTTTTCTAAGCACTTTTGCAGAGCGATTCATTTTTTCACTTTCTGATGCAAGTCAGGAAGTGAACTCTTTGACCCTTTGACATGCAGCTCTTTGGTCAGCGGAAAGCTGACTCAACGTGCTGATATGAACACTCCCATAAGGAATCATTGCACAAGCGCTTTTAGGGCGATTTTCAAGATCACTGGCGCTTAATAAAATGCGAAAACGCCCTAGGTGTGAACAAGCTCTAAATGAAACTTGAATGTAATCCCAAGTATACCAAATACAATCAGTTTCAAGAGAAGAAATCTAGCCACTGCCACCATGAAATAAAATCTGATCTACATAATTGCTTCTGCCTTTGTTATCAAACTATGGTATGTTTTGGGTGAGTGGGTAGAACAATGCTGCCTGCTGGCTGAGTGGCTGATGGGTCCATCCATAGCTGCCTTACACACTCAATAGTCACAAAAACCTCAGTGTTGGCAAAGCAGATCATCTAAAGTATCTTCCTGCAGACACCAAATACTCATAGCAAAAAAACAGATAAAAACATACAGTATACTCACATTGTGGGACATTGTTATGTCTATGGCGGCGCACAGGTCAGGCGCAGCGTGAGTAAGATCCCGTGCCAAAATGACCTGCTTCGGCCTGGGGTACCCCATCTAAATTTCCCACCCTTGTCCATGCAGAGTGACAGCAGCATAGCTTATGCTCCCCTGTCCACCGGTGCACTTCTCCCGTGTCCGCTCTCCATCGTAGCCATGGGGCCTGTACATCATGACTCAGTGGCAGGTATGTTACGTGACCACATACATGCCATTGGATCACAGGGTTCTAGCAGTGATGGTGAGAAAACAGAGTGTGGACCGTGCAGGTGATCAGGGCAGCGTATGCTTCACTGCCAACACTGCGCAGCCCAAGAGGAGCAGATTTTAGTTGGGAGGAGACTGGCCAGGGACCCATCAGTCATCCTAAAATCGAACACTGCTACCGCCACACACCTGTCCATCCTGTTTTAAACGAGATCTTTCTGGCCTGTGTAATCGATAGTTTTGATTAGATGAATTATGATCAGGCAGCCATGTTGCAGCATCAATCTCTGGGAGATTCGATCACTAGGATCGAATCTACCAGGGAAAATTGAATGGTGTGTGGCTACCTTTAACCATTGTTATCTGACTGCATCTAACCCTCTTTATCACTTCCTAATCTTAAACATATCTTAATCTTAAAAAGATGGCCTAACTTCAGTTGTTCCTCCCTAATGATAATTATTGTGATAAATCACTTACAATGTTTTTATGCACTTAAAAAAAAGAAAACCTTAAAGAGAACCTGAACTGAAAATAAAAAGTAAAAATAACCATACACAGGTCATACATACCACCCGTGTAGTCTACTCATCAATCTCTTTCTCCTCTCCCGCGTCCTGTTTGTCCACTGTGATCAATGGATTTCTCCGTCCTCCATTTTCAAAATGTCCATTACCCCATAACAGCTTCCTGGTCAGCACACTGTTAAACTGTAATATCACCCACTTGAGCCATAGGGAAACATGGACATTACCTTGCACATTCAGTTGTAACTGACAGCTGCTGATATATAACTGACAGCAACTGTTATATTTCAGTTCTGACAACATATTGTCAGAACTGGAGGGGATCACTGTAAGAAGAAAATGGTGAGCTTCTGAGAGGAACTGACGGTGAGGTAAGTATGAAATATTCATTTGCAGCTACGTCATGTCTTTTTTTTAAATAATGTTCCTCACTTCAGGTTCCCTTTAAGGAAAAAATAAATATGTTACCAAAACGGTGCCATAGAATATTCCCCAGTGTAGCCCCTATAGTAAGAATTAAAATTCCATCTTAAAGAGGAACTGTAACCAAGGAACCCAATCACTGTAACCCAATCAGTAGCCGATACCCCCTTTCCCATGAGAAATCTTTATCTTTCCTCAAACGGCTCATCAGGGGGTCTGTATGGCTTATATTGTGGTGAAACCCCTCCTACAGTGTGATGTCAGAACCTAGTTACTGACATCACACTGTGGGAGCTTTGTTGCATTTTGGGAAATAACGTCTGTTTCCAGCTCAGTCCATATCTATATCTGTAGAAAAAACATATTTTGGCCTATCGCATTGTTAGGGGGTTTGGTTATAAATAACAGCAATTGGTGCAGTCTAGCTTTTTCATGTCTGCCAGTAGTAAAGATGATTGCGTGCAGGCTGATTGTGGATCAAACTACATGAACCAATTACATGGCGATTGCCGATGATCAATCATTTCTTGATCTCCCTTCCATTTTTTAACTACTCATTTTATTCTCCTGCTCGCTACAGTTACTCTGTATCTACAGTTCCTGTAAGTTTTCTACTGGATGCTGCTTGTTGCAGGTATGAGACTCAGACACTGCTAAATCCTAAAAATCAGTGTGACAGGCAGCAAGGCAATTAGCATGTCCCAGAGTGAGGTCAACAACAGAGGAAGCTTTCATAACCACTCATTATAGGATTGCGTTAACAAATCTGTACAAATACTTATCTGATTCTGTATGCCTTTATAAATCATCTCTGTGGAAGCTTTCCCGAAAGTACAAATGTCAGATAATAATGTTACAACAGAGTATTTGGAGGGCACTGTGGGTCTGCCATAGTGCCATGGCACTGGGCATCCCTGACCGCCAGGAAATATGATACTGGGTACAAATGAGCATGAATGAGTCCTATTCCCAGACATAAAGATGGATGTACTCCAATGTGTGCTGACAGTAAATGATTAGGTGAAGGTGAAGGGTTAAGGCACCAATGATTACAGAATACCTGCTGGAATAAAGTGTTATTAATCATGTGATAACATGTGCACTGCTATTATGAATGTATATCTATCTATCCATCTATCTATCTATACAGTATATGTAAAACTTAACTCGAAAAATAAGAATATTGTGCAGGAGTTAATTTATGTCAGTAATTCAACTTAAAATATGAAACTAATATATGAAATAAACTCATTATATGCAACACAAGTTATTTCAAGCCTTTATTTGTTATCATTTTGATGATTATGGCTTACAGTTTATGAGAACCCCAAAACCAAAATCTCAGCCCATTAGAATATTGTGAATATGTTGAATATTCTAGGCTCAGAGTGTTAGACTCTAATCTGCCAATTCATCCAAAACACCTGCAAAGGACTCCTATTTCATATATTAGTTTCACCTTTTAAGTTCAATTACAGAAATAAATGAACTTCTGCACCATATTCAAATTTTTCAAATTTTTAACCTGTATATTTCCCTTAGATTGTAAGCTCACAAGGGCAGGGCTCTCTCCCCCTTTTGTTTCTTGTAATTCATTATACATTGTATTCATCATGTTACTTTTATCACTGTCATTACCAATTCTGTATTTTGTATTGAGTGTGTATTTTGTCACCAATTATGTATTTTGTTTATTGGTGTACACTATGGTCTGTATTATTACGTACCACATGTTTGTTTCTTACTTTGTACAGCGCCGCGGAATATGTTGGCACTTTATAAATCAAATATATATATATATATATATATATATATATATATATATATATATATATATATATAGCATAACGGAGCAGTGTAATGATGTTTTGATGTTTGTATTAGCATTTATTGTTTGGTTGCCAGTGATTTATGGTCTGATCTGCTGCCTCACAGCTTTGGGATATTAGGCACATGTTGTTGAGTCTATAAATCTCTAAGGCGCTAGGCACCCTGTCAGAGTCTTCTGCTATCTTCTAGATGTATTCAGAAATATGTAACAGTAGGTGAGCCATTCACACCTTCCATCACATTTTAAACCAACAAGCTGAAAACTGCAAACACTGTGTTCATCATGCATAGGTAGGCACGCTTATGCTATAAGATTTTAAAGAGAAACCGTAACCAAGAATTGAACTTCATCCCAATCAGTAGCTGATACCCCCTTTCCCATGAGAGATCGCTTTCTTTTCTCAAACGTCAGGGGTGCAGCTAAGGTTTTGGTGGCCCCAAGCAGTCCATACGTTGAGGCCCCCAAATCGATGAAAGAAGCGGCGCACAAAGCTTGCCACGGGGAAAGATGCAGAGCCATACCTCTAAACAAAGCGGAGCGCAAAGCGCACCGTGGCGCCGAATGGGCGTGGCCAAAACATGATGTGGGTGGGGCCAAATACTAGCAGTTTCTAGGCTAAATTGCAACCAGGGCAAGAGCGTAAAAGGCACCCCCAATGTGGAGACAGGTATAGGTGCCTGCAGTATAGGTAGCCAGCTATAGGTCCCTCCCCCCAGTATAGGTAGCCCATATAGTTGTCCCCAGTATAGGTTAGATAGGTAGGTGCCCCCATATAGGTTAGATAGATAGGTTTCCCCGTATAGGTTAGTATACTGCACGCAATGTAGGTTAGATAGGTAGGTACCCCTCAGTATAGGTTAGATAGGTAGATGCCCCCTGTATAGATTAGATCAGTAGATGCCTTAAGTATAGGTTAGATAGGTAGGTGCCCCCAGTATAGGTCAGATAGGTTGGTACCCCTCAGTATAGGTTAGATAGGTATATGCCCCCAGTATAGATTAGATAGGTATATGCTCCCAGTATATATTAGATAGGTAGGTGCCCCCAGTATAGGTCAGATAGGTAGGTACCCTTCAGTATAGGTTAGATAGGTATTTGCCCCAGTATAGATTAGATAGGTATATGCCCCCAGTATAGAATAGATAGGTAGGTGCCCCCAGTATAGGTCAGATAGGTAGGTACCCCTCAGTATAGATTAGATAGGTATATGCCCCCAGTATGGATTAGATAGGTAGATGCCCCCAGTATAGATTAGATAGGTAGATGCCCCCAGTATAGGTTAGATAGGTATATGCCCCCAGTATAGGTTAGATAGGTATATGGCCTCAGTATAGGTTAGATAGGTAAATGCCCCCAGTATAGGCAGGAGGGTGAACATAGTGACGAGGGAGCGGGCAGAGAGAAGTTTCCGCTTACCTGCCTCGATCCTGCACACAGCTTCTATCGTCAGCCTGTCCCGGCACACGTCGCATTGGTAAGAGCTCCCACTGTGATGACATGCAGGAATGTCATCACAGGGGGCGCTGTTACCATAACGACAGATGGCGAGACAGGAAGTAGATAGAAGCTGTGTCGAGGATCGAGGCAGGTAAGTGGAAACTTCTTCCTGATCGCCCATCCCCACCCCCACCCCCCTATGTCCACCCTCCTGCCTGACAGTTTCCCGTCTGTGAACCTCATTGCATTGTGGAAAATAGCCTTTTACAGCTGCTTCCAACTGCCAAAAAGCAAGCACCATCTCCTTCCACTGCCATCACCTGCCAGCTGTAAAAATGTCACCATATGATAAATGTCAGAATGTAAATCAGGGAGAGGAAAGAGTTTACAATGGGAAAACACTGACTAAATCATTTATACATAATTATTGTAAAAATGAAGGACATTTTTAATACATTATTTTCACTGGAGTTCCTCCTCTTTAACTTTACCCATCAGATTATCAGTATCTCTCTGATACCCATCATTTGCTAGAGACACCACTTTGCACCACTCAATATTGGTAAGGCTTCCACAGAAATCCGTTTCTAAAAGAAGCTCAGCACCACTAGTTTTGCACCCATGGACACATTAAAGTACACCTGAACTGAGACAAGGGAGCATCATGCATAGCCCCACTGTGCCTGCGCTGACTAGCCCCGGCTTGACAACTTACCGGGGCCAATTGCAGAGGCTGCAGGCAGAGGAGGACGGCAGCGTGGGAGCGATCTGGCCTGGGGCGGTGGGGGAGGGGGCGGAGGGGTGCTGATGGAAGCCCCAGGTATGTATACATTTTTTATATCCCCCCATCTCAGGTACAGTTTAAACATTAGATCACCACAGAAAATATTAATTTTGTTGGAATTTGTTAAAAAATGTAAGTATACATTTCAGTGCTAGGCTTACCCATTTGGTGCAGGACTTGCTGAAGCATTAGACACAAGGCACACTGGTAATTACTGTTTACGTCAATAATCAAAACAAGCTTATGGCAAATTAAGTAACATGAAGTAACTGCTCTGATTAAACTCCTTACTTCACTGTAAGGCAATGCAAATCAGTTTAATGAAGGTATTAATGTGGAGCTGGGAGGGGTGGGTGTGTGTGGGGGGGGGGCAGAGCTGGTACAAGTTGCCTGCATGTTGTTGTATAGAGAGTTAAGGCAGACAGAAGGCACAATGACATGTTAAATTACCTGCATGATGTATGACTTAATGAACCCCCTTGTGTTGATCACGCTTGGCATTAATCAAGAGGCATGAACAGATTCTCTTATTTTCTCAATGCTCCTCTGATAAACTGCAATTTCATTTAACCTTGGACAGCCACTTTAATAGCTTCCACGGGACAACTGTCAATACTTCCCTGAGTGAATATACAGTGATTAAACTGCAACACAGGATGCCTTGCCATGAATTTTCCTCATTTGAAATTAGAAATTTTATTTTTGATGATTTGCATAAAATATGCTAAAAACATTAAAGCCATGAAGATTTATATTTATGGTGGAATATCATCTAGAAGGATGTTTCCAGATTTCTTACAAGAAAGCAGCATGAATTGCATGAAAAATAAGCCGGGGAGTGACGTAGGATTGAATTCTCATTACTTCGGAACTTGCAGAATACAGTTCCGGGCGGTGTTTTGGGAGCAAGGGATTCTGGGTAGTGCAAAAAGACTCCATTTTGATCAGCTTGTCAAGCGCATGTTCTAGCAGAAAATGACACCGTTTGGTTTCAAGCAGTAATAGGATTGTGATCAGCTCATCAAATGAATCAATAGAGCATGTTATCATTATCACATTACTATTCATTTTAATAATGAAAGTTCAGTGCTATTGTCATAAAAATTATGCTGTGTCGAATGCATAGCTGTAGCTATAGCAACTGCTACAAGGCCCTGCAGAATAGGGGATACCCTTGTGTGTTTACTTATGACACCTGTACATTCTCTATTCTATACTGCATAAAGCCTCCACTGTCCTCATTCTATACAGCAGGATAAAGCTCTGTACACATACTAGATTTTTACTATTAGGATGGTTGTTTATGTTCACAACCAATCACTGTTGTTGTGTTATTGTAGACCCTACAGCAGGGCACCTACGTCTTACCCTGCCTCTCCACTCAGCATGACTAATGTCAGTAAAAGGGTTCTACGTAACCGTAGTGGATTTCTACATTTGAGAGAAGATTTGACTATGGGCTTGACTATTAATACCCTCCCTACATGAGAGCTCCCTATCTTCAACATTGTTACAGAAACTATTCTATAATTGGCCAAATTGGAAAGAGGGCATGGCCCAGCCCAGCCCACAATATGTGTGGCACAGGCAGGAGTAGGTGTGGCATGGGAGGGATGGCATGGGTTGCGACCAGGAAGTCTAATAAACATAAAAGTTCCCATTTATTGTTAGCTGGGACTTGTTAATTACAGCAGCCATTCAGATATGATGCAAACTTCTACAAAATCATAGCACATGTATCTTTTGGATTACAAATAATAATACTGTCTACTGGGGGATTTTTTTTTCACTTGGAGGAACAATTTAACATCAATAAAACAGCAGTACATATGTTATATATGTCTGGCCACTTCGGGTTCTGGCCGGTGAAAACGCGAAGTGGCCGGGCCCCCGCGGCCAGTGTTAGAAATGAAATATTCCCGGCCGCATAAATGTCTTGCTGCGGCCAAATGTTTTAAAATCCCAGCGTGAATTAACTCCCCTGGCGGCACGGCAATGTGTCAAATGAAGCCGCCTCTTTGGCTCTGCCTCTTCTCCTCTCCCTGCCCCTCTCATATGCAGCTGCAGCAGCCGGGAACCACACGTGTCCCCAATCGTTTATAGCGGCAGGGAAGCAGAGCAGGAAGGCTGCAGACATTGCTTCTGCCAGGACCCGATCTGCAGAAATGAACAACAGGATTCCCTGCCGCTATGAACGACTCTGGGGGACAGGACGGTGTGTCCCCGGCTGCCACAGCTGCATAGTAGAGGGGCAGTGGGAGGAGGCAAAGCCAAAGAGGCGGCTTCATCTGACACATTCACGCCGGGATTTTAAGGCAGGGGTCACACTTGTCGGCTTTCGTGCGCGTTTTCTGCACAGAAAAACAGTTTTCAACTGAGAACTCATGTTAATCAATGAGCTAGGTCACACTTGAATGCAGATTTCGCGGGCAGAAAAAAAACTGACATCTTGCGCAATTTGTCAGTTTTCTCTATAAATTACATTAGCTGTTGTAAGGTAGAGGTCACACTTGTCTTTCAGTTTTCTGAAAAGTGTAGAAACTGAAAGACAAGTGTGACCCCTGCAACATTTTGGCCGCAGCAAGACATTTATGCGGCCGGAGTATTTCATTTCTAACACTGGCCGCAGGGGCCCGGCCACTTCGCGTTTTGACCAGCCAGGACCTGAAGTGGCCAGACTTCGGGTTATGGCCGTAATATATAGCAATCTGTGTACTCTCTAAAGTTCTGAAAGAAAAACATCAGGGCTATATAAATCTCACTAATATAATACATGTGAAAGTTTGGATGTTTGGATGTTTGTCACTTGATCATGCAAAAATGGCTGAACGGATTTGAATGAAATTTGGCACACACATAGTGCATTACCTGGAATAACGTATAGTATACATTTTATCCCCATAACTAAAAAGTGGGCGGATACAAATTCATATTTTACTGGAAAAATGTAAACTGCCGCCATTCTTACACTGTTAAAGAGGAGCTGTCAGCCATACTATGCTAGATAAAAACAATGACATATATAAGTAGATAAATACTAGCTCTACTTACATAACATGTGCATTGCATGGTCCAAGTGTTGATTTCAGTGAACTTTATAAAATAAAAAAAGGTAAATGGAGAGAATTATGTTTGCTGTCAGGGGCCATCTTTACTCCCTCCAGCTGAAGCCAATGGTGAGGTCATTTTGCTCCCTTACTCCCCCCTCCTCCCCACACCAATAGCGAGTGTTATATCAGGGCACCTCTGCATCCATGGGAACCCCTAAGGAAATGCAGGGAATCCCTAAGGAAATGGTAGCAGGGCCGAGAGTCCCCATGGATGCGATGCGATGTGGTGGTGGCAGCCAGTGCCCTCATGAATCGGAGGAGATGCCTGTGGGGCTAGAGTATGGGGAGGGGGCAGACACAGACAGTCATGGGAGGCAGCCAATGAGAGGAAAAGGAGTGAGAGTGACACAGGCTGCAGCCAATCAGGCTGAACTAGTTGTGTCTGTGCAGAAACTCCCCCCCCCCCCCCCCCCAGCCGCAGCCTGCACTGCAACTTCTCTTTTGCGGCTGATTACTGCGTACTAAGGAGCTGGGGACATGAGGATTAATCTCTGCAATAAAAAAGTAAGATTGATTTTGAAGTTATGCATTGCCTTTTTAGCATTTCTTTTATATGATCAACAGCTAGAAATAGAGAATTGATTTTGTTTTTCATGCCTAATGCTGGGCATAAACGGCTCGTTTGCTCCTTATCAATCGAGCCGCTGATGGCTCGATTGATTATTTCCGACAGGTCCGATGACCCGCCGGATTCATACCCCGCTCAATCCGGGACTAGCGGGAATCGATCCAGGTGCCGGCGGGGACGAGCAGGGATGCGGCGGGTTCGAGCCAGCCATAATCTATGCCGTGTATGCCCAGCATAACAGTTACTCCTTAATGGCAGGGTTCTCAAACTTTGCACAGTTGGTCATTGGGTGACTGGGATTAATATTCAGAAAAGTGGGTGGAGCCTACAAAAGCCAATCGAAATTCACCTATTGACTTTCCAGGGCAATATGTAATTTCTGCCATTCTTGCACTGTTAATGGCACAAGCTTTAAACCTGGTACTGTTGGTCATTGGATCACTGGGGTTCAAATTCAGAAGTAGTGGATTAGTAGGACTGCCAGGCAATTGGTATTGTTTATTAATGTTTAAGGCCCCTTTTACACTAGGGCTCTTTCTTTGCATTGTGTTACCCTTTCGGCACGCAGGGTAACGCATCAGCAATGAAAGTCCTATGGGGCTCAGTACACTTACGCTGTCGTGTTGCGCCGGAATGTTGCTCCATGCTCTGTACACATGCTGCTGGTCTGAGGGGGGATTCTGGGCAGCTGTAACCCCCCCCCCCCCCCGCGTTTGCCTATGTTGCGTTGCAATACTTTGGCTAGGTGTAAAACCAGCCTAATTTACTTATTTAATTTTTTATTGTATTTATAAAGTGCCAACATATGAGAAATAAATATGTCAGTCATCATCATATCACTCTCACTTCAGGTTCCCTTTAAATTAAATATTATTGTATATGTTATAGATGGTATTATTAATATTGTTGTATTATTTTAGGCTGAATCTATCCAAGGGCATGTAATAGTTAAGCAAGATAGCAATATAAAGAAGGGATGGGGAGGATCGGTTATGATGCATCATTTCAAAAACAACAGTGAGGACAGTTTAAAAAAAAAGTCACAAGAAATAGACTAAGGAAGAAGTAATGTAGTGATAAATTACTTTACTTGAAATTGACTTGAACGGGTCTCCTTTGCTTGTGACAGTTATAACAAGCCGACACTTCTAAGTGTCTAGAGGGGGCAGCTGTATTTTCCCTGAATTTGGACCACACTTAGGAGCAGAATGACAGATGTAAAGCCACCCCCTCAGAGCAGTCATGAACTGCCCCCACTAAACAATGCATCTTGACAGTTGAGGAGATTCATTTGTTTCTATAAACCAGCCAGCTGCTTCTGGAGAAGCGTCTGTATCAGAGCTTGGAGTCCTATTCCACGATTCTTCAGATGCAATCACATGGATATATGGGGCGATAACTGTCACCTAAATACAACAATCGACTTATTATCCGTGTGTTTCTCTGCATGTAACTGTATTAGGCCTGAACTCGCGGGTGAGCAACAATATAGACTATTTTTTAAGGTTATAAAGAGACCACACAGATGTTTTCTACTACGAGAATTAAGCATTACTCAGATCATACTGCTGTGGTCTTTTTCAATTTTTGTGAAAGTTGGTTTACAGTCAACACTCCCCTCTACGCCAACAAATTAGCCCCACTATTCAAAGTGTAAGCTCTAAGAACAAACTTTTTATATTAAAAAAAACTGCTAAAAAGGGTTAATAGGTTTAGTTTCATTTTCTCATTGAGTGTTATCGTCGGTATGCTGCACTGAGCCACAGTAAGCTCCCCAGGCTGCCAGAGATGTTGTTTTATGTATGACAGCTAAAGCTATTTATAGCAGGAAAATGATCTATACAAGTGCTATGTAAACTAACTACAATTGTATTTTGTGACTGTAAAGCTACTACTATTATTGAAGATGGCTTCTTCCATTCTACCTACTGTGAAGGGAAAGGGGAGGTGTGATATTTTTCATACTTTTAAGCCAAAGCCAAGTAGCATGACTATATTGACAATGGTGAGCTCTGTTCTCCCCTCACATATACAGGGTAAATTTAAATAGAGCATATCTTTGATTGAAAAAAAAGATGCAAATGCTGTTTTCTGTAGTCCAAAATCATATTCTCAGCAGGGTTATCCTAAGTCCTCTCCAACAAACCAAGATTCTCTCAACCTACTCCCCATTGTTGTTGCTTTACTTCTCAGCCCGTTCACAAGTTAAGCACAAGTTCTTTCTTTAAAAATGGACAATCTTTAGACGCAGGGTGGAGGAGCACCCATAAAAAAGAGGAATGTTCGTGTGCCCAAGCCTTAGATCCCAGTACCCTTAGGATTGGAGGTATGCAACGCTGTGTTACAGGAAGACTCTGAGTCGCGCTGCTGGGGGCTGTCCTGCGCACCATGCGATAGGTAAGCTATGACGTTTCTTCTTAAGTTCCCCATCAAGTCCGCCTCACCTGGCGTACTTTACTATTGGCTGATAGTATTTCAAACTGATTGGCTGATCATTTGACATATGGGTATAAATGGAAATGTTGTTAATGCAGTTTATATGGCTTAGTAGCTTGAGAAAGAGCTTATCAGCTCGAAACAGCGGGCTGTCGCTACCATTGCCACTTTTAATCTTTTTGATGACCTGTATGTCATTTTAATGACTATTCAATAAAGAATATTTTTTACTTTTGTGGTACCAGCCTTTCCTGCATATCGATTAAAAATGGCCAATGAATTGACCATAAAGGAGGGCAACAAGTGTGTATATCCCAAAATTCCAGGATTCAGCTGAATGGTCTTTGGAACAGGCACTCAGGCAGAGCCGGGACAAGGTCCTCCAGCATCCAAGGCTGAGACACCAAAGTGCGCCCCTCCATCCCTGCCACCCGAGCCATCAAACACTGATTGCTATTAGACTAAGAGGCGCCACAGGGCCCACAACCTCCCCAACACCTTAATCTCTAGATATCTGGCTTGCAATCACTGCCATGTATCCCCTTTTCTTATTTCTTTCTGCTTCAAACACAATTAGGAATGACAGCTGAATGAATTCTGCGCCCCCTCCTACACTGCGCCCTGAGGCTGGAGCCTCTCCAGCCTATGCCTCGGCCCAGCCCTGCACTCAGGTACCTGACATTGCCAGTGCAGTGGTGGATTGGGCATTTGAGAAGATTATTGATGGAGGTGTGGGCCCTGGCACTGGAACTAAACTGAGAACAATAAAGGAGAGTATTGGCAAGTACAAATGAACACGGAGCCCCTCACATCCTAATATTGCACTGACAGTAAAGCTGTTGTGACCTCAGCAATCCCTGACATGAAGGCTCCTACATAGTTAAGAGTCTGGGGCAATTGCCCCCATCTAAGTAAGCCCTGGTAGGGTTAGCATTTAGGAGTGCTCAAGCTACTGAACAATGAAATAACACTAAACCTCATAGCCAAAATATAGCACCACCTCCCAATACAGCAGCGCCAAACTTAACCACTTCGGTACCAGCAGCCTCTGCCCCCTTAAGGACCAGAGGCTGCGGGTACACTAAAACGCTGCATACAGACGAATCGCCGCAAAAATCCATCGCTCCCGCTGGTCACGCCGCTCTGTCCCCGCCGCAGGCTTCTCTCTCTGTCGGCAGAGCGCTGTACGCCGGTCAGGAGCCGCTTTCATTGTCTCTTGACCCAATGGGTTTGGCTTACAGTAATGACAGGGCCAGGAGCCAATGAAAACTGCTCCTGCCCGGCTCACAGTGCTCTGCCGTCCTAGAGACAGCAGGGCAGACCATTGCGGTGGGTAGTAGATATTCCACAGTTTTATTTTATGTTTAAATCTAGTTTTTATGTTTTTACTATTCCATTGTCTCTACTCAATGACACCTTCATAGAAGTATGTCAGAGCTCAAATCTATGAATTATTGACCCTTTTTATCTTTTTCTTCCTCTCAGAAGCCATTTACTGACAGAAAAGTGTTTTATGGCTGTAATTACTTATCAGTGAAGGTTATGCTATAGTCTGACCCAGTCTGACCCGCTCCCGACCCGGGCAGAAACTGTCACTACTTGCATACCTGATGTTTAACTTTTTCAGGCAGAGAAAGAAAAAAAGGAACACAGCATAGTTATTTGTGTTATTGGCACTGTACTATCTCATCATCACATGTCGTCACATGTCACCACGGTTGTCCTTTTTAACATTGGGCCATGGTCCATTCTATATAAGAATGCAGTATGAGTATGTGGATGAAGTCAACCTGTGCACATGGTCTCCCTGGCCCTCGGCCTCAGTGTTGTATTACAATGGCAGTGGTGGCTCTGGTTAGTAATAATAGCTCATATACATGCTAGATTATATTGATGTAACACAAGAGGCTTCAATATCTGATCTCCTGCTTTCTTATATGTCTGATAAAAGCAAAACAAATGGTGTGGCACTGGTGCTTTTGTTCTGTCTGCAACAACATGTGGCAAGGCTACGAATCTAAGCGCACCAGATGTTTCCAATTCCATCTCTGATCAAGTCACATTCACAATTGCACCTTTGATAGGCTGCAACTATATAGTGCTACACAAGCAGATGATTTGTTTTCCTCCTGATGGACAGTCTATGCACCTAATAATCAACATAAATAGTTGTTTTGACAAGTGACAGAGGTGACAGACTTGCTATATCAATTGCAGTTGTTGAATCAATCAGCGTATTGTGTGCTGGAAATCTGTGTGCATTACACTCTGTCCTCTATGAGGTGATAATGGTGGAATCTCTTGAGGGGACCAGGAATACCGCTGGTGTCAGAACTCTGATTAGTAATAGCAGTGATAGGCCTCCACTGCTTCAAGCAGCAGAGCTCCGCCAGCCTGTATTGTAAATGGTGGTGTATGTAGCCTAAGCATTTTCCAAGCTGGTTGTATATATACTAGATGTTGTATAGGGATAATATGTACCTGACATTGATCTGTTACTACCTTACCACAGTGCACCATTACATCTTAGACTCGGGTGTACCAACAACTCCCGGGACATGTACGTTTGATAAAGGTGCCCATTTAAAAGGGAACAGTAGAATATCGGTAAACGTACAGATATTCTACTATTTCATTCATACAGTAAAATATTGGTAATACCGTATTTACTGATATTTTACTATGACCTAACCTCTCCCTACTCCCCCACAGAACCCTCCCTTGGTGGTGCTTAACCTTATCCCTACCAGTGGACGTCTAATCCTAACCACTCTGGTGGCCAACTAACCTTAACCCCCCCCCCCCCTTCCCGCAGCAAACCTTAAAGGACACCCGAAGCAAAAATAAACTAATGAAATAAATGATTGTATCTATCTTCCTTCTCCTAAAAATGGCTTTTTAAAGGATACCCGAACTGACATGTGACATGATGAGATAGACATGTGTATGTACAGTGCCTAGCACACATATAACTATGCTGTGTTCCTTTTTTCTTTCTCTGCCAGAAAGAGTAATGGCTCATACACATGGGGTACGGCTGTCGCCGCAACCACGTGGGCGTACGTTAAAAAGGGGCGCTGGGAAAAAAGGGCGCCGGGTTTTTAACGATAAGCATGGATAACGTTTAAAAATGTATTGTACTGTATTTCGTTTAAAATTAATGTTTTTATAAAGTTATAAATCATTAAATAATGTGCATTAAATCGGCAATTGTAAAAACGTTAATCTTTCGTTTAAATAGTGAAACGTATAATAACGTTTAAAAAAAAAATTACTAAGTAACCCTCCCTGTACCTACCCCTAACCCCTAGACCCCCCTGTTGATGCCTAAACCTAAGACCCCCCCTGTTGGTGCCTAAGTAACCCTCCCTGTACCTACCCCTAACCCCCCCTGTTAGTGCCTAAACCTAAGACCCCCCTGTTGGTGCCTAAACCTAAGACCCCCCTGTTAGTGCCTAAACCTAAGACCCCCCTGTTGGTGCCTAAACCTAAGACCCCCCTGTTGGTGCCTAAACCTAAGACCCCCCTGTTGGTGCCTAAACCTAAGACCCCCTGTTGGTGCCTAAACCTAAGACCCCCCTGTTGGTGCCTAAACCTAAGACCCCCCTTTTGGTGCCTAAACCTAAGACCCCCCTGTTGGTGCCTAAACCTAAGACCCCCCTTTTGGTGCCTAAACCTAAGACCCCCTGTTGGTGCCTAAACCTAAGACCCCCCTGTTGGTGCCTAAACCTAAGACCCCCCTGTTGGTTTTTTCGTTTAAAAATAATGTAAAACAAATGTACTGTTTTTCGTTTAAAAATAATGTTTAAAAAAAAATATTGTACTGTTTTTCGTTTAAAAATAATATTTAAAAATGTATAAATCATTAAATAATGTGTAATCATGAGAAGCAGTAATAAAACATTAAGTCTCCGGGCGCCGCTTTTAAAACGTTATTTTTCTCCGGCGCCCTTTTTTCCTATCGGGCGCCCATTAAACGATATTTATTATAGGAGTGAATGGCGGCGCCCGATTTGTCCACTAGCCTCAGGCGCCCGAATTTACTGTTACCACCACGTGGCACGCGCGTGTTGCGGCGACAGGTCGCCCGTGTGTATGACGCGCGCGCCCCAAACCGTCGCCCGTCGGAGCTGTTGCCAGGCGATTGACATGTTCAATTGCCGGCTACAGCTGTCGCCGCAACTTCGCAGCAACTGTCGCTAGTCCGCGTGTGTATGCGGACTAGCGACAGGAAACACAATGCAAGTGAATGGAGCATCCGGCCGGGGGATGCTCCATTCACAGACAGCTTCCAGCACGTCTCTGCCTTTCTGGCGAGACATGTGGACAGCTGTCGCCGGCAGGGAGCTGTCGCTCCCTTTTCGCTTGTAAACATGCAACGGGGGACATTTGTCCCCCGTGTGTATGTAGCTTAAAATATCAGATATATAAGTGGCTGACTCAGTCCTGACTCGTGTGACCCTCACTGATAAGATATTCCCCTTTTTACCTCTTTCTTGCTCTCAGAAGCCATTTTCTGCTAGGAAAGTGTTTTATAGTTGGAATTTCTTATCAGTAAGGGGCACACTGTAGTCACTTCCTGCCTGAGTATGGAGACAGCAGGAGTGCCAGGCAACTAGAATTGTGTAAAAGGAAATTAATATGGCCGCCTCCATATCCCTCTCACTTCAGGTGCCCTTTAAACACTAATGTACTGAAATCTGAATACAAGTTGGCCTTTAGAGAAATGCACATAGTGATCTTTACAGGCATTTAAAACTTAGGGACTTATGCGATAAGAAAATGATTGGAGATAAAGCTGTTATTATGTTCTTATGGATGTTATAGAAATCTTTTTATATTCTCAGCAGACTTTATTTAACCCACCTGAGAAATGATGCAAGCAAAGACCTCTCCACCCCTTTACTTCCCTGCTGATAGCATGAAGCTGACTAGAGATGGCCAATTCCACCTATATAGTGTAAGTTCCAATCCCACCTACATTCACAGAGAAACACAGGCAGGGGCGTAGGAATAGGCCCTGCAGCCCCTGCGCCCGCGGGGGGGCCCGGCCCCCCCCTGGGGCCCGCTTGGGGCCGTTTTGTGGGTGCTGGAGGGGTGGCAGCATGAGGGGAAAGCCTTGCCCACAGTCGGCGGGGAGAGGGGTAGTTCCCCCCTCTCCCTCACCTCGGGGCTCTCCCCTCTGTGCTCCCCTCCAGCTCTTTAGTGTGTGGGGCTGTGGTGGGCAGCGAGCGGCGGGCAGATACATACCTGCTTCCGTGCGTTCCATCGACGACTTCTCCCTCTAGCGGCTGACGTCACTTCCGGAAGTGACGTCAGCCGCTAGAGGGAGAAGTCTCCGATGGAACGCACGGAAGCAGGTATGTATCTGCCCGCCGCTCGCTGCCCGCTGCCCACAGCCCCACACACTAAAGAGCTGGAGGGGAGCACAGAGGGGAGAGCCCCGAGGTGAGGGAGAGGGGGGAACTACCCCTCTCCCCGCCGACTGTGGGCAAGGCTTTCCCCTCATGCTGCCACCCCTCCAGCACCCACAAAACGGCCGCGAGCAGGCCCCGGGGGGGGGGGGGAGGGGCCCGCTCAGAAAATCTGCAGGGGGGCCCGGTGGGGCCTAGTTACGCCCCTGAACACAGGCCTGAGTCATAGTGAATGCAAAAAGAAAACACATCTTAGGTGTATAAGTGGTCTCCTACATGGATCCATCTGAAAATGGCGCCTGAGAATAATGGCGCACGGTGTTGCCGCTAATCCGTTTGCCGCTTATCGCTATTTAACGTTAAAGCCTTATTGTTATTTAACGTTAAAGCCTTATTGTTATTTAGCGTTAAAGCCTTATCGTTATTTAGTGTTAACACACAGAACCCTCTCTGTACCTATCCCTAAACCCCTCCTGGTGGTGCCTAACACTAACCACCTCCCTGGTGGTGCCTAACCCTAACCACCGCCCTGGTGGTGCCTAACCCTAAGACCCCCTGGTGGTGCCTAACCCTAACACCCCCCCCGGTTGGTGCCTATCCCTAAGACCCCCCTGGTGGTGCCTAACCCTAACCAGCCCCCTGGTGGTGCCTAACCCTAAGACCCCCTGGTGGTGCCTAATTCTAACCACCCCCCTGGTGGTGCCTAACCCTAAGACCCCCCTGGTGGTGCCTAACACTAAGACCCCCTGGTGGTGCCTAACCCTAACACCCCCCCCCCCGGTTGGTGCCTAGCCCTAAGACCCCCCTGGTGGTGCCTAACCCTAACCACCCCCCTGGTTAAAGCCTTATTGTTATTTAGCGTTAAAGCCTTATCGTTATTTAGTGTTAACACACAGAACCCTCTCTGTACCTATCCCTAACCCCTAAACCACTCCTGGTGGTGCCTAACCCTAACCACCTCCCTGGTGGTGCCTAACCCTAACCACCCCCCTGGTGGTGCCTAACCCTAAGACCCCCTGGTGGTGCCTAACCCTAACACCCCCCCCCCCCCACCCGGTTGGTGCCTAACCCTAAGACCCCCCTGGTGGTGCCTAACCCTAACCACCCCCCTGGTGGTGCCTAACCCTAAGACCCCCTAGTGGTGCCTAATCCTAACCACCCCCCTGGTGGTGCCTAACCCTAAGACCCCCCTGGTGGTGCCTAACCCTAAGACCCCCCTGATGGTGCCTAACCCTAAGACCCCCCCAGTGGTGCCTAACCCTAACCTTGACAGTGGTATATTAAATCCATTTACCGTTTTGCAGTTAAATAACATCTGCAGTTTGGCTTATGTAGGGCGCTATTGATAAATAACGTTACTGTGCACAATAACGTCTGCTGTTTGGCATATGAACGGCACTATTGATAAATAACGTTAGTGTGTGCCGTTTTTCTTCTTTTTTCCCTGTGCGCCATTATTATGCAGTACTCACGATAAATAGCGATAAGCGTATCTTTTAAATGCGGCGCCATTTTTATGCATAGGCGCAGTGCGCCATTATTCACTGATCCGCTTCTACACAGGGGTGCTGCATGTAAGGCATGTGTCACAGGCTCCATAAAACTGGGGTTGCTGTTATGCAGCATATCTGGTGATGGCAACCAGTATATATTAGCTCACGAGAGTTTGGAAAAAGTTCCCTCAGAAGCTTACCACGTGTCAAGCCTGAGCATCCCTCTCCCCCAGAGCAGGATTATCCACCAGGCAGCCTAGGCAGGTGCTTGGGGCATAGTGAGTGTCAAGGGGCCCGCCAGCCACCTTCTCTGACCTCTCTCCACTTCAGCTTACCAAAAAGACCACAAGGGAGCCCCAAATCTACTACCTTGCCTAGGGCCCCATTACATCTTAAAGAAAATCTGTAATGAAAAAAGTTCCCCTGGGGGGTACTTACCTCGGGTGGGGGAAGCCTCCGGATCCTATCGAGACTTCCCCCGTCCTCCTGTGTCCCACGGCAGTCTCGCTGTGCCCCACCGAACAGCGGGATGTAAATATTTACCTTCCCGGCCCCAGTACAGGCACAGTAGTGACTCTCGGCTCAGAAATAGGCGGAAATAGCCGATCTCTGTCGGTTTGCTCTACTGCGCAGGTGCAAGTCTCCTGCACCTGCATAGTACAGCGGACCCGACAGAGATCGGCTATTTCCGCCTGTTTCCGAGCAGAGAGCCGCAACAGCGCCCCCGCTGGAGCCAGAAAAGGTAAATAATGCACAGCCTGACAAATTGTCAGCTGTGCATTCCATGGGCTGCAGCGAGATCGCATGGGACACAGGAGGACAGGGGATACCTCCATAGGGTTCAGAGGCTTCCCCCTACCAAGGTGAGTACCCCCCAGGGCAACTTTTTTCCTTACAGAGTCTCTTTAATGGGGGAGAGGAGAGCATAGCAGATCAGAGATGGAGGGATTCCATGCTGGACAGCATGGAGACAGGCATGGCCAGCCTTTGACCTGAGCTACCGGAGCGGTCGCTCAGGGCGCCGGCTTCCAGGGGGCGCACGTGATGTGCATTCAACTGGCCCTGGCTGCATTTCTTCCTGCTGGCTGCGGGCTCCCGGTCCTTCTGTGGCTGCTGCAAGTGGTAGCTCTGGGTGCCGCTGGGGGTGATGGGGTGAAGACTCCAGGAACCTGCTGCTGCCTCTTGCTGAGTCTGTGTGAGCAGCTCTGTAGAACTGAACTACGACTAAGGGCAGATGGTAGGCCCGATACGCGTTAGTTCATCCTGTGATTTTATTGCCTTGTCTGTGGATTTTCCAAATAAACATTTCAGCCTTTTTTTTACCTCATCCTGTTCTGGCTTGCGGATCCTTTTTTGTACTTCTCTACTACTATGGCCTGGCTTGCCTGATCCTGCACCGACTGGTATGATGGTTGGGGGTAGAGCGTCATGAACCTCCTCACTGCCTGTCATATCTAGCTTGCTTTATTTATTTTATTTATTGGTTGTATTTATGAAACGTCAACATATTGCTTTGTAAACACATGTGAGCTTAGCAAAGATCATATTTCAGCAGCTTCTGCAGAGGGCTGAGGTGTATTTCCCTTCTCAACCTCGTGTCACGCTGAACTTCCCTCAGCCAATCAGGGAGGAGCAGGAATGTGGGAGGGGAGATAACAAGCTTCCCTCTCCCAGGCAATGTACCAAAATAGAGCCAGGCTGACTGAGATAAGATTCATTACAGCATAAACATTTATGATTATATTGGAATGCTTGCAATGCAAGGTACGGATGTAGACTACATAATAAACACAGAGCAGTGGGTAACTGGAATTTGATTTTATGGCTGACAATCCTGCTTTAAAGAATCAAATGTTACACCTAATTTAAAGATCTAAAGCCTTTACCACACCTTCAATTTTGATTGGCAAATGATTGGTCAATTTTACCACCTCCATGTAGTATGAAGATCAATAGATTTTGAATACTATGACCAGATTGTGTTGGTAAAATCTCATACTATATGGAGGTGGTAAAATTGGTCAGTGATTGGTAAATCAAAATTGAGGCGTTGAAAAGGCTTAAGGCAGCTGCAATTTAAGTTTAATATCAGTGTTAATTGTTAGGTCAGGAAAAAAAAGTTAATCCTGCCTAATAATTTCTGATTTAAAGTTAATTTTAAAGTTAAATGCTCACATCACAGTAAACAAAGTGATATTTTTAACTCATAAATATTTTAATTTCACGGAAAAACTACTGAAGGAGTACTTGAGATGAAAATTATAGAGCCTCACAATGACAGACAGGCTCTGTCTTAATACAGACGGATGGGGGGTGTCATGGGGTGAAATACATACCTGTCCTGACGTCTTCATTGCACTGATGACACTGCCCCCCCCCCCCACACACACACACACACATCCGCAGTGGGCCATGTTTCAGGAGACTGCCACAGCTCGTCAGGAAACCTCCAGCTGCTACCTGGGGCAGGTGGGGAGGGCCAGAGTCTCGATACCTAGTTTGGAAAAAAAATGCCAGGACCCAACTTGGAGGGGAGCAGTAGCAATCACTTGCCTATAGGGATTACACCAGGACAGTTAAGCATTTAAACCCGCCCCCCCCCCCCTCCCCTTCCATCATTTAGACAGAGCCTTGCATTTTAACCTTAAGTACTCTTGAACGATGCTGAAGTCTTGGCTTTGGCAGCCAAAGAATTATGGACCGAAATGTGAGTTCCAAATACATGGAGTCACAGAGGAACGTGTAATTTAACAGAACAACGGACGGGTTGTGTTTCAAGATCACATGCATTATAAATACTACGAATCAAAACCACTCCACTGGGAAGCTGGAAACTGAGCTCACAGATGACAAGGACTTTATTCAATGTGATATAAGTAGCTTACCAATAAGGAATACACAGAATCGTACTTAAGTTCCTCTCTAACATGCAAAAAAAAATCCTCATTTAAAGTTAATTAATGAATCTATAGAAAACTAAGGGGCAGTTGTATTTAAGTGGTTCTGTTCTAACAAAAAGGATGTATTCATCACTAGGATAGGCAACTGGTGCCACAAGGTTCCTAGCTGCCGTTGTTGTCACTTTCTTAATATAATGACTACTTGCCTCAGTTCCAGCCTACTACACCACTTCCTGGGTGTGCCAAGTAGTGGTCCGCCCCCTCTCCCCGCCCCCTCTTTCTCTCTGTGTAGAGCGTGCGGCTGCCGCCGCACGCTAGTTTGTTTACACACCGGTGCCGCCCCTAACTCCGCCCCCCGCCTGTCACACGTGCTTGAAGGCATGGTGTGTGATGCAGGGACCAGTTATAACCGCCAGCTGACACCTGACTGCGCAGTGTGCGCACAAACTATCTGCATTCTGCAGAGCAGCAGAGACGACACACCTCACAGTGAGTGCCATCTGCAGATCTGCTGCTCTTGATAATTTTTTTATACACATCCTGGCTGGCCCTGATTCCCTTCGGAGGAAGGGAGACACACATGCTGCACAGTGAGCAGCAGAGTGGAGACCCTCATAGTGAGTGGCGGGCCCCCTCTTGATATTATATGCCACACTCTCCCCTGGCTGGCCCTGAGATTTGAGTGGGGGGGGGGGGGGCTGAGCAGAGATGCTGGCGATTGGCGAACATCTGGGCCCTGTACTACTTCCGGGTCGCTGTGACCCGGAGTAGTACACCTGTGTGGTCCAGAGGTGCGCGTCCTAGTATCGCGCTCCTGTTGCTGGGCACTTTCTGTGCATGTGCGTGACGTCATGAGTGACATCACGCTCATGAGCAGAGAGTGCCCGGCAACAGGAGAGCGATACTAGGACGCGCACCGCCGGGCCACGCAGGGGTACTACTCCAGGTCATAGCGACCCGGAAGTAGTACAGGGCCCAGGGAGATTCACCCGGCGAACGGTTCGGGCCATCAAACACATAAATTGTGGAACTTTATAATTACAGTATATAGCATTTTTTTGTGTGTGTGCTTGCTTGAGGTGGGGGCACGGGGCGGGGGTGGAATAAGGGTTGGCGCTATGTGGCGGGGAGGGGGGCGCCACAGGTTTTCTTGCCTGGAGTGACAAAGTGGCTAGAAACACCCCTGCTTTGAATAGTGGTAAACATTAACAAACTGTTCCCTGCTCTGCTTATGCTTCTCTGATACTGTAGCTGTCCTTGGCAGGTTTTGGTGCTCCATATTAATTGCTATGTATAAAGTGCTTGAAGGACCACAATTGGAAACTTGCACTTGGGCACACAGCTCAGTAGAGGCTATCCTCTGGATAATACAGAGGCTTCTCCATCCCCCTTGAGCTTGCCATTTCAGCGCTGGACCCTCAGAACCTTTTCCTGTAGGCCTGGAAAGTGACACCATGCATGAGGACTTCCAGGTCCTGCATCACTTTGAAGTGATGTTCCACTTTAAGTGGAACAATCACTAAACACCAAACTCCCCCATAATAGATTCATATAGCATAGTGTACATCCCTACCCCCACCCCCACCCAGCATTGTGCATTTCTTAGCCTACCCCACGACTGGGCACCTCTGGGCACTTGGCATAGTGTGATCATGCTGCACTTGCTATATGGACTGGGCTCCTGGAAGAGATGTGCATACACAGACATGCTCAAAGTAAAGGCAAGGAAAGCAACTGCCATTGTTGGAAAGTACCAATACAATATGGGGATTCTGGTGCATAGTAATTTTTTCTACAGAAGGTGAAAAATCAATTTAACCAGTTCGCATTCAGTCGTTTTTCGCTTCATGCATCCGAACAATGTTCACCTCCCATTCATTAGCCTATAACTTTATTACTACTTATCACAATGAACTGATCTATATCTTGTTTTTTCCGCCACCAATTAGGCTTTCTTTGGGGGGTACATTTTACTAAGAGCCACTTTACTGTAAATGCATTTTAAAAGGAAGAATAAGAAAAAAACGGAAACAAATCATTATTTCTCACTTTTCGGCAATTATAGTTTTAAAATAATACATGCCTCCATAATTAAAACCCACGTATTGTATATGCCTATTTGTCCCGGTTATTACACCATTTAAATTATGTCCCTATCACAATGTATGGCGACAATATTTTATTTGGAAATAAAAGTGCATTTTTTCCGTTTTGCATTCATCACTATTTACAAGCTTATAATAAAAAAAAAAAAAGAAATATTTCATCTTTACATAGATATTTAAAAAGTTTAGACCCTTAGGTAAATATTTGTGTTTTATTTTATTTTTTTATTGTAATGTTTTTTTGTTTTTTTTAATTAAACATTTTATGTGGGCATTTTTGGGAGGGTGGGATTGAAATTGTATTATTTTTTGGAAATATATGTGTATTTTTATTTTTATTTAACATTTAGATGTAGTTTACTTTTTGGCCACAAGATGGCAGCCATGAGTTGTTTACTGTGACGTCACTCTAAGCGTACCACGTACGCTTAGAGCGACATAGGAAGCAGAAAAAGCGTAGCTTCCGAGAGAAGCTGTCGCTTTTTCTGCGGGGGAGAGGAATCAGTGATCGGGCACCATTGCCCGATTCACTGATTCACTGGCTAACAAACCGCCAGCCGGGAGCGCGCGTGCACGCGCGCGATCGGCCGCGTGGACGCGCAGGAACGCACATGGCTTCCTGGACGTGAGTTTCACGTCCAGGAATGTCAAATAGATAAAGATCCCGATGATCCTGATGATGACAGGACGCCGAAACCGGTCGGGTTGAGAGCGGGCAGGATCTGTGCAAGTCGAATTGATGAAGTACACTAGTACCACTGTAGAGGAAACCGAAGATAGCCAATGGGTCCTAAGGGAGTTAGGACCCGCAGAAATGAGTGGCATTTTTATCTTGCTACTTAGATTTTATACAATAAAGCTGGATTGTTATATTTTACACTGAGGGAGTCCCTGTTTATCTGTTTATATCTCCCTGTATGTTAGGAAGCGAGCTGGATCATAACTTCAGTGTTTAGAGGAGAAGGGATCTCCCAGCATTAGTGTATGGTCATCTGGTGGAACTCTAGCGCACCAGTATTTATTCTATCAATTGAAAGACGACTGCTTATTTAAAGCTACATACACATTGGGCCAATCAGAGAATGCAGAAATTTTCCCTGGTAATTTTAGACCAATCAAAAGACTCAGATACTACTGTAACGATTGGTGTCAGCACACAGAGAGAATCTGATTATTGGTGATCTGCAGTATCACCAACAATACAGATCTATACCCTATTATTGATGATCTGCAGAATCACCAATAATACAAGTATGACTAACCTCTGGACACCTGATAAAGTGTAAGTGTTTTGGTGCAACAGTAGGCTGTCTCCCGTGGGGCGGGAGACGCAGATAACAATGAGCATGGACCACCTGAGGAGCAGATGGCCCTTGGCAGGGTGTGAACTATTTCCTAGGAAAGGGGATAGAGATAACCTGCGAGCCAGTGATTCCCTGCAATACTGGGAATCAGACTATACTGCAGCCAAAGGACTCCTAAGGGAGAGAGCCCCTGACTGGACTGCCGAGAGGCCTCTCTGAGGAACAGGAGGTCTCTGCAGCTACCTGACACTTGGCTGGGTAGTGTCACAGGTAGTACAGACAGACTGAACACTCAAGGTATGAGTGACAGCCAGAAGGCTCGGCCAGGCCAGGTCGGCAACACACGAGCAGATAAGGTACAGAGACAGAAGGCTGATTCGGTAACCAGGTACAGGCAGGGTTTGGCATCAGGTAGGCAGATATGCATAGGTACCAAATCAGAAAGCAGGAGAGAGGTTTAGAGAGCAATTGGTCATAACAGATAAAGCAGAGGCCTAGTCTAGAGTGTGAGGTCCGTGGTCTCAACACCCAGGAACTGGTCTAAAGTATAACACAGCTCTGACACAGTATTCCTAAGCTTGGGTGTGAGGTCCTTGGTCACAACACCCTGGAACTGGTCTAAAGTATAACACAGCAATGACACAGTATTCCTAAGCTTGGGTGTGAGGTCCTTGGTCACAACACCCTGGAACTGGTCTAAAGTATAACACAGCAATGACACAGTATTCCTAAGCTTGGGTGTGAGGTCCTTGGTCACAACACCCTGGAACTGGTCACAAGCGTAATCTGGCTAAGTGTGAATTCCCAGGTCCACCTGGTTCTAACACACTGTGGGATCTGACTATGGTCTGAGTGCTCACACGTATGTATTCGCAACGGCAGACAACCTGAGACTGACCAGTGAGATCTATATATAGTGCAGCGCTCCTCAGCGCCACCCAGCGCTACTCAGCCAATGACAGTCTGCGCTGGGATCAGCTGACCAACCTGATCAGCTGATCCCTCTCCTCCTAGCATAAAGGTCCTGCCTCCCCGCGCGCGCGCGCGTAGCTCTCCATCTGTGTGCACCATAAGGCTCAGACAAACCAGACGCATGCTGCTGTGCGAAAACCGCCGGTCTGAACGCGGAGACAGCCGCCCCGCCGCCAGACCGCGCGGCGGCATCTCAGCGATCCTTTACAACTACCAAGTATTTCTGAGTCTTGTGACTGGCCTAAAATTTCCGTGGTATTCCTGTTACTGCAGTAAAATTTTATATTCTCTGATTGGTCCAATACTACCAAGTTATCTGAGAAGTATTTGGGCAATCAGAGAAAGCAAAAAATTCCTTGGAAATCGAAAAACAGAAATCAGAAACCTGTGGAATCGGGAATCGGCATTTCCGACGATCCCTACCAATAAACAACTGTTCCACGGTCAAGTACAGAAGATGCTAAACTGCAACCAAAATGTTAAACGACTGTTAACCAACAGGATCATTAAATGATGCATGATGTAGGGGAAAGTGCTGTAGACTTCACGGACACATCTTTTGAAAATTGTTTGTAGCCCTGTACACACTGCTGACGATGAACACTTATCTGCTGCAGTGATCCATCATGTCAGTTGTTCAAAGTGCCCGAGCACCATCATGGATCGTTTGTTTAACGTTCCCTTAAGCCGTTGCTTGTGCTAAGGATTTTCGAATGACATCTGAAAGATGAATCATTTATCATTCATTTCTAACAAGCCTTTGAAGCATGATTGTCAGCCACAAAATCAAATTCCATTTACCCACTGCTCTGTGTTTATTATGTAGTCTACATGCAGTCTGCATTGCAAGCATTCCAATATAATCTTAAATGTTTCTGCTGTAATGAATCTTATCTCAGTCAGCCTGGCTCTATTCTGGTACATTGGAGAGGAGAGGGAAGCTTGTTATCTCACCTCCCACATTCCTGCACATTGGCTGAGGGCAGTTCAGTGTGACAGGCTGAGGCTGAGAAGGTAAATACACCTCATCCCTCTGCAAAAGCTGCTGAAATACTATTTGTGCTGTGTTCACATGTGTTTGCAAAGCAAGCTAGATATGACAGTGCAGTTTCTAGGAGGAGGTTATGGCATCAGGATTGCCTTCAGTCAGAGGCAGCAATGAAAATGCCTGAAACAGTTTCTCCTTATTTATTCCTAGCTGATGGCCCGGCATTACCCGGGTATGTATTTGACTGGTGTTGGCTCTGCCCACTTTTTCTAACCCTAACACACAGTTACTCAATTACTCAGTGACCTGGTTTGTGAGCTTTGGCCTCAATAATTTGCATTGAAATTGCATTGACTGTGGCTCCACCCCTTTTCTGAATTTGAACCCCAGTCACCCAATGACCAACTGTACAAGGTGTGAGGCTTGTGCCATTACCAGTGCAAGAATGGCAGCAATTAAATATTCCCCTTGAAAATCAATGGGTGGATTTTGATTGGATTGTGTATGCTCCACCCACTTTTCTGAATATTAATCCCAGTCACCCAGTGACCCACTGTGCAAAGTTTGAGAACCCTGCCATTAACAATGTAAGAATGGCTTCCGTTTACATTTTCCCAGTGAAATTTGTATTTGTCTCCACCCACTTTTTAGTTATGGAAATACAAAGTATCCTATATGTTATTCCAGGTAATGTACTTTGTGTGTGCCAAATATCATGCAAATCCGTTCAGCCAATTAAGCGTGATCAAGTAACAAACATCCAAACATCCAAACATTCCCACTTATAATATTAGTAGGATATTAGATTCACTGAAATCAAAATGTGGACAGTACAATACATTTGCTATGTGAGAAGAACAAGTACAGTATTTATCTACTTATATATGTGGGTTTTTTTCCTGGGATAGTATGCTGCTGCTTTAAAAGGAGTTCAGATTTTCATAAAAATGTATCACTAATGGGATCAATAAATTCCTGTGTGGTACATAACGCAAGCTATTAACTGGTCTGTTGTACCCAAGACCACACTGTGACTGGCTAACACCGCTGGCCAATTAGTGTCTTTGATGGCATTGGTTTTGGCCATTTAGAGGCTTTGTTTGCTTTTCACTGGCTGGTTCAAAGCATAAAAAGACACTGACTGATCAATCACCATTACCCAGTGGGCTATCGTGAGAGAGATTTTGTGCTTATTGTGAGCTCTGCAGCCCTTCCATAAATCATATTGGCAAAAGGGAGATTCTATTTATATGCACTCTGGGAAGCCACTTATCGATTGTATTACAACTTTTTATTTCTGACTGCTATGGCAATTCTTTCACTGAAATTTGGGCCGTTAGTGGGCACCTCAAGACTTTCCATCAAGATCAATTACTGAGGGTCAAAAAGAAAACATTGCAATCAGATTGTTTGCAATGCCAATCACGATTTTTGGTGGGAAAGGGGCCTAAATACAGGGTTGAGAAAGAACCCATTAAAGAATACCTTAGGCCTTATTCAAATCTAAAAATGACTCCCTGTGAGTGGGGAGTGTGCCCATAGGCTTACCGCACCTCCCGTGGCTTGTCATCTGTCTCCTGTGGCCTGTCGTTTGTGGCCTGCCCGCTATGCCTCCTGTTGTCCTCTTCCTGGTTGGAGACCTTTGCCCTGGACATACTGTGCTGCGTATTCGCAGTATGTCCTCTTGGGGCGGCTTGTCCATGCCAGGTACGTCATCACGCGGGCATGTGCATGTACAGCACACTGGGTCCACGGCGAGTGCAGACACAAGCCACCCCAAGAAGACATACTGTGCATGCGCAACAATTTATGTCCAGGGCAAAGGTCACTGACCAATCCGACCAGGACGAAGACAACCGGAGGCCTAGCGGGCAAACGGAGGCAGACGCCGGGCCACGGGAGATGCGGTAAGCCTATGTGCACCTCTCCACACACACACACACACACACACACACAGGGCATAATTTTTAGATTTTAACAAGGACTGAAGTATCCAACGTGGGCTCGTAAAATTAAAAATGATGCTACCTGATCCAGGGGGTTGGACAAATTAGGTAGCCACCCAAAACCACCGCTCTCCCCAGCTCCTGAGGCCCGCACTGCCCCACTTTCATTTTTGTGACCTCTGGGTCACGACACTGGAAGGAGAGAGATCTCTCTAACAGCAGCGTGCAGGGAGGCGGGGGAGCAGCAGGGGGCGCGGCCAGGGAGAAAGCGCTGCCCAATGGCAGCTCTGGAAAGCCTGCAGGAACGCCCCTAGTGGGCGTTTTGTGGAGGGAATGCCTCCTCTCCTATTGCCCTTTGCGATAGCGACAAATATCCTTAATTTTGGGGGGCTATAGCGCGGCGGTGGGTGGTCAGAGAGAGGAAGTGTGGGGACACAGAGGCATGTTATGAGGCAGAGAACATGCCTGTGTGTCCGATCTGCCCGCAAGGAACTTCCTTGGGCTCTCCTTAAAGAGGAACTCCAGTAAAAATAATGTAATAAAAAAGTGCTTCAATTTTACAATAATTAAGTATAAATGATTTAGTCAGTTTTTGCCTATTGTAAAACCTTTCCTCTCCCTGATTTACATTCTGACATTTATCACATGGTGAAATTTTTACTGCTGGCAGGTGATGTCAGTGACAGGAGATGCTGCTTGCTTTTTTGGCAGTTGGAAACAGCTGTTATTTCCCACAATGTAATGAGGTTCACAGACAGGAAACTGCCAGGACCATGGTTGCCTGTGGTAGGGGTTTCACCACAATATCAGCCATACAGAGCCCTCTGATGATCTGTTTGTGAAAGAAAATAGATTTCTCATGTAAAAGGGGGTATCAGCTACTGACTGGGATGAAGTTCAATTCTTGGTCACGGTTTCTCTTTAAGTTAAACGGAAATGCCTTTCTGTCTGTTAAAAGGGAGATACTACTGTGGAATTGTGAGCCCAGTCCACTATTCCAGTGTGACGAGTCTGCAAAAGGACTGTCATTTATACAGTTCAGTGAAAATGATTAGATATGGGTAAATCCTGTAGTTAGGCATACAAGATCTGCAATCTGCTTAGAAGGAAATTTATGGCTTATACCTGGGGAGGTCTATTCAGATCATTCCAGAGAAAAAAAAGGATATTAGAGTTCCTACATTCAGCATTGGAAAATAGAGCCCAGCTTTGAGATCATCTCCTCCACACTCACTGCTCTGTGGAGCCCCCCGATCTGAGCACGGGTGCCTGAAATAGTAAAACCAGCGGGATTAAGAAGCTTTAAGGCTTATCCTACCGAAATGTAAAGTCATGTATGTGAAAATGACGCTAAATTATATCACAGCCTTTAATGTTGTCAATATAAAATCCATTTTAGGTCCAGGAAACAGTTCTGTGGCTTCTTTTCCAAACACCAGGTTCTCTTTGCCAGTCATTCGAGGTCAGATCTGTCAGTTGGGCAGTGATATCTGTACAGAGGTCATGGCAACATCCCTGTGACGGGTGATCCTACTCGGAATAGTAATCAAACATGAAGGTTTGATTACTAGAAATTTGGGCACCTGCTTGCAGCAGAAACTTGGGCACCGGCATAGGCGCCATTATAATAGCGGCTATACTGTGAAATTTGGGTGACTATGGCTACACCAGAAAATGTTTCATTTTTTTGGCTTTCATGTTTCCTGTGGGGGGTCAGTTCAGCTTAGGGGTACACGGAGGGTGGTTATGGTTAGGCATGGGGGGGAAGGTTAAGGTCAGCCGTAGGGGGGAACGGTTAAGGTTAGGCATTGGGCTGGAAGGTTAAGGTTAGCCATGAGAAGCCAGCTAATGTTAGGCGTGGTTAATGTTAGGCGTGCATTAGGCGTGGGTAGGGGGTGGGTAAGGTTAACAATGGAGGGTTAATGTTAGGCATCGAGGGTGGGGTTAAGGTTAGGTATAGTAGAAGGAGAGTTCTGTGTGAAAATAGTTTATGTGTAGTAAAATTGAGACAAAGGTGGAGGGCGCTTGGAGGATTGCAATAAATTACTCTCACCCGCTGCTAACCAGTATATTGGAGACCTAATCAGATCATGTGTAAAAATAGTAAAATGTTGATACATTTTACAGATATTATACTGACGAAAAGTAGCACTGTAAACTAGTAGAATACATTTTTATCGATCCGGAATGCTGGAAATTTTTCTTCAGTTTTTCTAAAGATTGTACGGTGTGTTAGATTGTCAATTTATTGATATACACACCCTAGCAATTTTCTCAGAGTTTCCAATCATTTTTTATCATAATTGGGGAAAAATTGAACATATGTGTGTGGTACATTGGTCATATTTTGGAAATGTTACAATCAGTCAGAAAAATGTATTGCAATTCTTAAACTGAACAGATATTTAAAAAATTGTATGGTGTGTGGCCACCTTTAGATAGCAATAGGTTAGCATTAGGAGTAGAAAAGGGTGGATAGTGTTAAGCTTAGAGAGCGTCAGGTTAGCATTAGGAGTAGGAAAAGGAGGTTAGTGTTAGGCTTAGATAACGATAGGTTAGCATTAGGAGTAGGAAAGGGGGGTACTGTTAGGTTTAGAATAGATAGCAATAGGTTAGCATGAAAGGGGCGATAGTGTTAATTAAGCATAGAAAGCGATAGGTTAGCATTAGCAGTAGGAAAAAGAGGTTAGTGTTAGGCTTAGATAGCAATAGGTTAGCATTAGGAGTAGGAAAGGGGGGATGGTGGTAAGCTTAGAGAGCATTAGGTTAGCATTAGAAGTAGGAATAGGAGGTTAGTGTTAGGCTTAGATAACTATAGGTTAGCATTAGGAGTAGGAAAGGGGGGTACTGTTAGGCTTAGATAGCGATAGGTTAGCATTAAGTGTAGGAAAGGGGGCCAAGTGTTAGGCTTCATAGCAATAAGTTAGCATTAAGAGTAGGAAAGAGGGGTTAGTGTTAGACTGAGATAACAACAGGTTAGCATTAGAAGAAGAAAAGGGGGTTAGTGTTAGGCTGCATAGCGATAGGTTAGTGTTAGGAGTAGGAAAGGGGGGATAGTGTTAGGCCTTGATAGCACTAGGTTAGTGTTAGGAGTAGAAGAAGGGTTAGTGTGAGAGGAAGGTTAGGTAAGACGATAATAAGAATATAATTGAAATTACCAATATTTTGTTATCTTATTTAGTCAGCTCCCAATGCTAGAATACCAGCAGCATTGCTGACATGCTACTTGCGGGTCCACCCAGGACCCAAATTTCCCCTTTTTTGATAGACACGGCACAAAGCCCCCACGAGAGGCTTTGGCTGCTATCTACACTCCCCAAAAACAATTTTTTTCTTCCATGGAACTGGACTAGGCCGTTTGCATCATCACAAAATATGCTCAACAAATGAAAGCCAAGATGCCGCCAGAAAAAGCATCCAGCTATCAAAACTGCCAAATGCGACAGAAAGCTGCATTGTAAAAATCATCTGGAAAGCAGGTTTCGCCATTGAAGTGTCTCTGTGTTAATTACTGTTCTGTGGAAGAGCCGGGTGTGTGGGGCTCGCTCTCTCCACATATGGAGGTGCTGCTGCTGATCGCTGCGCTGCTTGTGCTGCTGAACCCCAGCCAGAGGCTTCCTAACAGCCGCTCCGCTCTCGTCTATTCACGCCGAGACATCATTGTGTGCGCCTGGAGCCCGCTGCAACCGCACGTTCTGGCCTCCTTACGAAATTATTCGCATTATTTATGCTACATTGAGCGATCTAATTTCTTCCTGATAGTCAGCTAATTGCTCTGGCAGGTAATTAGACCCGGTTTATAAAGCAAAGGAGTTTTTCCCTGTGCCCTTTGGATTATTAAACGTGCTCTGTCAAACAGACTCCAGCATTGCTCAGAGAAGTTACTTTCACATCCTTCCTGGATATAATTTCTCCTTCTGCAAAGCCTACACGCATTCTAAACAGCAAAGGGGAGGAGGGGGGGGGGGTGCCAAAGACACGGCAGCATGGGGGGAGAGAGAGAATTTAAAGGGATGATGAATAGTGTGATATATTTATTTTTTGATACATTTACAATAGAGTTCAGGATACATTGGTTCCTCTCATTTCTATTAGCTTCTATATAGCTTCCTGTGCACACAGTGGTAAAGTTCAGTAGATACTGAATTTACTAGGTAGTCAGCAAAACAAGCATTCAAAAAGCCAAAGGTGTAAAGTAAATGGGAAACGAAAAAAAAATCAACCAGATACTTACCTATGGACAGTGGCGTAGCTAAGGAGCTGTGGGCCCTGATGCAAGTTTTACATTGGGGCCCCCCAAGCACTCTATACATAAGAATTGATACGGCGCCACAAAACCTGCCAATAGCAACTACAGTGTTAGAGGTGCAAGAAGAGGATGGGGAACAGTTTATTACTGATTACCACTATTCAAAGTATCTATAGAAGTGAATATTATGAGCACAGGACCAATAGAGAGCTAAAACTACAGTTGAGGGAGGGCCTCTGCACCACCTATTGCTACGCCCCTGCCTATGGAGAGGGAAGGCTCTGGGTCCTATAAAGCCTTCACGCTCCTCTCTCGGTCCCCATTCCAACGCTGGCTTCCCCGTAGCAATACTCAACCAAATGGTCAAATACTACTTTCTCTCGCCGACAGAGCCAAGACAAGGTCCTCCAGCACCCAAGGTTGAGACACCAAAGTGCGCCCCCTATCCCTCCCACCCCAGCAGTCACACACTGATTGCTATTAGACTAAGAGGCTTCCAGGGCCCCCAACACCTTAATCTCTAGTTATCTGGCTTATCCCCTTTTCTTATTTCTGTCTGCTACAAACACAATAGGGGAATGATAGCAGAGTGAGTTGTGCGTTCCTCCTCCACTGGGCACTGAGGATGGAGACTCTCTCGCCTCTGCCTCGGGCTGGCCCTGCCTGAGGCTCCTCTGAAGACGGCAGCTCCGTACTGGCCCTGCGCTCACGCGCTGTCTCCCACACTCATGCATGTGCAGTATGGAGCCAGTTTTTGAGTGCTCCCAAAGACTTCCAAAGCCTCCCACGGTGGGGGATTTAAATGGGGAGCCGGCACTTAAACGAGGAGACCGTGAGAGGAGCAGGAAGGCTCTACAGGACCAAAAGCCTTTCCTCTCCTTAGGTAAGTATCTGGTTGATTTTTTTTTTATTCCCATTAGCTTTAAAGTGGTATGAAACTCAGTATTTCCTATTTGTTCTAAGGGATTATTTACAGCATACAATCTACTACCACAAAAAAAAAAAAAAAAAAATGTTTGTAGCAGAACAGCATTCAAACAGTTAAACACAGCACTTTGTTCTTCAGTGGAAAGCTCCTTGCTTCAGTGGGCTGCTTCTGGCTGCATCCGAAGAGTTGATAACATCTTTTGTTTACATTCCTTTGTAAGATACATTTAGTAAGCAGTCACATACTGCCAAAACTGAGCTGTACTGAGCTGAGAAGTAGAAAGAGCTGAGAAGTGATCACTAGATAGATTTGAATATATAAATACAGCAGCTGTGCAAGAAAATGCAATGGCAGCTTTCAGAGCAGATAAACTATACTCTGTGAATTTGTAATTTGTAAACAGACATTACTTGTTCACAAAAGCAAATATGGTAACTGTATGGGTAAAAAGAAGTAGGAAAACACATTTTTATAGAGGCTGGTAACACATTAGGCGTTGCGTGAAAGGTTGCATTTTGCTGCATATGCATTTGTGCGTTTTAAGTGCGTTTTGAGTGCATTTTTAGTGCATTTACATTTTGCTTATGCATTTCACACATGCGTTTCTCTTGCGTTTTGCTTGCATTTTAATGCGTTTCACACATAAAATTCGTATATACGTTTTTGTGCGTTTTGTATGCATTTTGTGTGCGTTTTTTTATATGCGCTTTATGCAAATCACTAGGAAGTCAAAAGGAAGTGGAAATACATCATAAAAATGTTTTTTTTTTTAAAAAGAAACACATAAAACAGGCATACAAAATGCACAGAAACGCTATACTTCTGCGTCACCATTGACGTAGATTAGGTGCATATTATGGGTTTGGGAAAATATGAAGCAAGTTCAGCGTTTTTAAAAACGCACATTGCAGAACGCAAACACATGAAATTTTTTATGCGGCCCATTGACTTGCATTATGTGCGTTAAACGCTAGCATTTTCCAGGACGCTATCACTTCTGCCTAGTGTGTTCCTACCCAGGATGTTATGTCAGAGTTTTATCCCAATTTAAAATCATTGTTGTAACATGTACCCCTCTGTTGCTTTCTGTGTTGGCCAAGTACCCTGTATAGTAGTAGGTAAGACTGATCCGGGAACCCTGTTTCATGTGGGTGTCATAAGTACCCTTTGACGCATATATATTGGTTAGGTATACTCCATAATCATGCATAAATGCTTTTGAAAGGACCACTATTGCGAAAATCATAACATTTTAAATACTGTATATTCTGGCGTATAAGACTACTTTTTAACCCAAGAAAATCTTGTCAAAAGTCAGGGGTCGTCTTATACGCCGGGTGTCGTCTTATAGGGCAGGTGCTGAAACTTCCGAGCCGGACTGGAGAATCTGCGGTTACCGCATATGGTGGGGGGGAGTGACCGTATGAAAGCAGCAAGGGCGGTGCTGTACAAGTAGTCTTGGAGACAGGGATAGCTGACCAATCCAAGCTTTGACTTTGTATATAACAACCAGCCAATCGCCAGTAAGGTACATCGCTTGCCGTGATTGATGGCTCAATAGATAATTTTCAAAAAGTCCGATTTGATTATGATCATTTTTCTGATAGATTTTCTCATAGAAGAGAATGGAAATTGATCAGAAAAACGATTAGGAAACCAATTGGAAGAACAATTGGCCAGTAAATCTGCTGAAAAAAACTCATTGGGCCTGATTCACAAAGCGGTGCAAAGTGTTTGCACGCTAGTGAAAAGCCCTTTATCACGCCTAAACTCAGTTTAGACATGATAAGAAGAAACTCGCACGAATTTTCCGCGCGCAAAGTTTTCCGCGCGCAATCGTGCGGCGTACGGTGCAGCGTGCGCGATGCGCCCATTAAACCCTATGGGCGCTGCGCGTGGAGTTGCGCGATTGTGCGCGCAAAACTTTGCGCGCGGGACTTTGCGCGCCATAAAGAGCACAAATCGGTGCTAACTCAGCGGTGGAAAGCTTATCATGCCTAAAGTCTTTTAGGCGTGATAACTGAGTTATCACCGCTTTGTGAATCAGGCCCATTGTGTACTCCCAGTATAAGATGCCCACAATTTTGTTTCTTTAGCCAAATCATAGTAGAAGGTTTAAAGGGAATCTTAACTCTAAAAGAAAAAAAAAGTGAGTTTCACTTACCTGCTGGGGTATCTACCAGCCCCCTGCAGCCAACCTGTGCCCTCGCAATCACTCATGGCTCCTCTAGTCCCCTGCCACCAGTTAGTTTCATTTTCGCTGACTCTGAGACAGCGGGCCGCTATGCGTACCTTTGCACGCATTCCCACTGGTGCAGGAAGATATCGCGGACATTAACACGTACATTTGTACGCATTGCCCCTGTAACGCGTAAAAATGTCAGTGTTAATGTCCGCGATAGCTTCCTGCACCAGCGGGAATGCGTGCAAAGGTACGCATGGCGGCCCACCGACTCCGAGTCGGCAAAACGAAACTAGCTGGCAGCGGGGACTGGAGGAGCCATGAGTGACTGCGAGGGCACAGAATGGCTGCAGGGGGGCTGATAGATGCCCCAGGTAAGTGAAACTCATTTTTTTTTTTGAGTTAAGGTTCCCTTAAACTAAGTGATTATACTATGAATGGATATTTTAGAAGTCCCTCATATAACATAGATGTGGTAAGATTGTACAATCAAGATTATATAATGGATGGGAACCTCTAACCTTTATCAGATGAAACAATCACAAATTGAGTTTTTTAAAGTGAACCTGAACCCAGTAAAAGTATTAAAAAGAAACACATTGTTTAACTGCAAATGAATATTACATTCTTACCTCGCCGTCAGTTCCTCTCAGAAGCTCACCATTTTCTTCTTACAACGATTTTGTCACAACTGAAATATATAAGTTGCTGTCAGTTATATATCAGTTGCTGTCAGTTATAACTGAAAGGACAACTATTGAGCAAGGTAATATCCTTGTTTCCCTACAGCTCAAGTGGGCGATATTACAGTTTGATCAGTGTGCTGATCAGGAAGCTATTATGGGGTAATGGCTATTTTCAAAATGGAGGACATAGAATTCCATTGATCACACTGGACAAACAGGATGCAGGAGAGAATAAAGAGATTGATGAGTAGACCACAAGGCAGGTAAGTATGACGTGTGTATGGTTATTTTGACTTTTAATTTTCAGTTCAGGTTTGCTTTACGTAGGGTAGGTATTGATCATCTTTATTCAATTAAGTTACAACCAGATAGGGATTGATCAGCTTAGTATAGCTATATCATGCTATAATCAATCCATGTATAGCTAGTTAAGGTGAACCAGAGACAAAGCACTCTCATGTATTTTACCATATATATCAGTGGGAACAATAGAGAAAAACCCCTACCCTGCTCTCTGTTTCATTCTTCACTGCTCAGCCTGCTTCTAATCAGCCCTGAAAAAAATCCCCTTCTGAGCATTCAGTCTGGCTTTGCTATAATGACTTAGCTATAATGATTCCTGAGCAGAGCCAGAAGGGGGCAGGCATGGGCTTGTAAAGACATCAGAGAAGACAGACTCAGCTATAATGATTCCTGAGCAAAGCCAGACTGAATGCTCAGTCGGGGATTTTATCAGGGCTGATATTAAGCAGGCTGAGCAGTGAAGAATGAAACAGAGAGCAGAGTATGTGTTTTCTCTAATGTTCCCACTGATATATATGGTAAAATACATGAGGGTGCTTCGTCTCTGGTTCACTTTAAAGACTGTGTACAGACCCGCTTGTGTGCAGCAGTACATTTTCTCACTCACGTTGCATTGCGTTGCGTCGGACAATCATAAAAAAATACAGCTAAACGTTTCAGGAGATATTGCACTTCCTGTGGTGCGGGGAACAATACTGCTCCAAACATTAAGGAAGCGCTGTAGTGACATACAGTAGATTGCAGTGAATTATTCAGGACACCCACTTTTATAGTAATTTTTCTGGTTTCAGCATCATAAAAACTTCCTATAAACATACATTGCTGCATATTGGTATGTTGCCCTGCCCTCAAGTGATGCTTAGCCGAGTCTGTTTAGCTATGCAGAATTCTCCTCCCAGAGCATTCTGGGAGACCACACATCATTTACACTGGGTGTGGAATTCTCAGAAACAAACGTTCTGCAGAGCTGCACCGGACCAGACTAAGTATTTTACAATGGGAAAACACTGAATAAGTCATTCATAAAAGAATATTGTAAAAAGAAAAAAAAAAAACCTATTCATTATGTTTTCACTAAGTTATGTGGAGCATACCATACTGTATGGCTTTCTCTGCCCATTGTTCAGGAGGAGTAATAGGAGTGGTCTCTGTAATACTGTACTGTTATTATATACTGTAATATAGAATTTGGCTGCCCATCTTATGTCTGTATTAAGAGGGGATAGCTGCAGACAGTATATACTGTAGTATGATATTGGCTGCCCAGTGTACATGTTTGTTAGGAGAGCCTTAAAGGAAAGGTTCAGGGAGGGTGGAGGAAAAATAAAAATCAATTTCCACTTACCTGGGGCTTCCTCCAGCCCGTGGCAGGCAGGAGGTGCCCTCGCCGCCGCTCCGCAGGCTCCCGGTGGTCTCCCGTGGTCGACCCGACCTGGCCAGGCCGGCTGCCAGGTCGGGCTCTTCTGCGCTCAAAGTCCTGGTACTTCTGCGTCCCACGCCGGCGCTCTGACGTCATCGGACGTCCGCCGGGCTGTACAGCCCGGCGGACGTCCGATGACGTCAGAGCGCCGGCGTGGGACGCAGAAGTACCAGGACTTGGAGCGCAGAAGATCCCGACCTGGCAGCCGGCCTGGCCAGGTCGGGTCGGCCACCGGAGACCACCGGGAGCCTGCGGAGCGGCGGCGAGGGCACCTCCTGCCTGCCACGGGCTGGAGGAAGCCCCAGGTAAGTGGAAATTGATTTTTATTTTTCCTCCACCCTCCCTGAACCTTCCCTTTAATACAGTATGTAGTATGATATTGACAATGACTGCCTGGGTGTATTAGGAAGGATCTGTACTAACAACAATAGACAGAATAGTTACAGATGCTCACTGTTTAAGTGTATGAGGATGTATACAGACGTATACAGACACGGTGCTAGCTAGTATTGTACTTGATGTCCAGGGTACATGTGAGCATTAGAGGGTTGTGGTGCTGACTGTAGATTAGTACTGTATTATTGGTAGTCAGTGTATCAAGAGAGACCTGTACTGTCAGTAGAGTATGTCAGTCAGAGTTCAGGTGTATACTCATTACTCAGTAGATAGTATAGTATTGGCAGTCAGTGTGATGGCTACAATTGTCGCCACAAGCACGTGGCACGTGCGTGTTGCGGCGACAGGTCGCCCGTGAGTATGAGGCGCGCACCCCGAACCGTCGCTCATAGCTGCTGTCGCCAGGCGATTGGCGCGGTCAATTGCATGGCGACAGTTGCCACCGCAACTTCGCTGCAACTGTCGCTAGTCCGCGTGTGTATGCGGACTAGCGACAGCAACCAATTAAGAATACACAACGCTTCCGGCGGGGGGGAGGAACGTCGGCGACAGCTTCCGTCGCTTCACTGATCCCTGTTCCGCGTGAGTATGCGGAGGGACCTGGCTACGAGCTGTCGCCGAACTGTCGCGCACACGCTCCCGTGTGCTAGCGACAGGCTTCAAAATTAGCCCGTGAGTATGGGCCTTAAGACAAGAGACCTGCGGTGTCAGTAGACAGTATAGTACTGGCAGTCAATGTATGCCAAGATACCTGCACTGTCAGTAGATAGTATAGAATTGGCAGTCAGTATATGACAAGAGACCTGCAGTGTCAGTAGACAGTATATTACTGGCAGTCAATGTATGCCAAGATACCTGCACTGTCAGTAGATAGTATAGAATTGGCAGTCAGTA